>NW_027506174.1:0-101772 GCF_021521415.1 Bidens hawaiensis | reverse complement strand
GACTGATTTCACCCGCTTAAGTTTAATTCTTTGTTTTTAACTTAGATACATCGAATCAAGAACCAAACCGTTGATCTTTCATACTCAATATCTTATTGGATTTTATATTAAAGCTAAGTTATAATAATCTAGGAATTTTCTTGTTGCGCTGTATCGATCTACTTTGTTTAAACTTTAATATTTGTTTCTTTACCGCACAGTATCAAGGGCGAGTCTACTGTAACACCCCTGTTTTAAACGGAATATGGCTGAGTGCAACGCACAAATTGTCAGGACCAGATTTCGTGAAAGACGATTACTAGAACAGACAAGAACACTCACGAAAGAAAAACAGAACATTATCTTGGTCATTAATCATTATCTTATTTGTTACCACAACCACCAAATGTAACCCTATCCGCACCCACCCCACCTGATTGTTTTCTCTACATTTATAACCCCCAATCAAACCAACACACAAATCGACTTATTTATGCACAACCAAAATCGGATTGAGCAAATGAATCATATGAACTAATTATAATCAATTTGTTTCCTCAACAACTATAACCCCCAATCCCATGTCAAAAAATAACAAGAAAAGGAAGATGAAGGAGTTTGCAAGTGCGTGAAAACCTCCATAAAAACCATTATCACAAACAAGTGAAAAGCCCAGATCTTTGAAAACTCACATGGTTTGCGGTGGTGGTGGGCAGATTTAATTTAGGTGTACATGTAGGGTTTGGGTGTGTCGACGCCGGTGCTGCAGGTTCAAGTGGCGATACTAGAAACAGGATAGAGGTGGTGAAAGCCCAAAATCACCATTGCAAATTTGTGAAAACCTACAAGCTACCTAGATTTGTATTTATGTCTAAATCAGTTATGTTTAAAGAATAACATTTGTATTTATGTCTAAATCAAAAGATTTCCATTATCATTAATATCAGTAATTATTGTGATACATGGAAAATTAGAGTTTTGAAAATGTATGGAATATCAGATGCGGCTATCAATGAGAGGTTAGAGGTCTATCTCATTAATGAGAAGTATCATTCTATTTATAGACATCTGACATACCTTCTATAAACCTTAATCATTACAAAACATTCTTAAAATAAGTACAAGTGTAAACAGGTCTTCAAGCAGACTTTATCCTTGTCGAGTAGAGATCCTTTGACCTTCTAATCCTTGAGTATGCTTAGAACATTACTTCGGGTAGACTTTTAATTAAAATATTTCCCTAAAAAAATATTACTCTCAATCAAGCTGCATATTCATGATCAATCCAAACTTTGCTCGAACTGATTCCTACGAGCATACAAGTTCTTGCTCAAATCTCTTCAATCTTGACTCAGTCTTATTTGAGCAAACTGAGTATATTTGGGTACTGTAGCTTGCTCAAGATTGAACTTTGTTGGGAGTAATACTTAGATAAATTTCAATGAACTTCCTAACAACACACTTGAGATTCATTATTATTATTTAATTGCTCGATCCACTAGGTTACTCAGGAACTTAGTTTAAGTAAAGACAAATTCAAGGGTGCCTGTTAGAAACCTTGCTTGATAGAAAAGCTAACCTTGCTTGATGAAGTATAGCTTGCTCAAAGCTAAAACTTAGAAGATTTCTTGAAGATTATCTTACTCGGATAAGATATCTTTCTTAAGGAAGTAAAAACCTTTCTTGGAGTGCTTAAGCTTGCTCGGTTCCATACTTAGGCAATTCTGGGGAGGTTGAGAATATTCCAATCTTTCTTTTTGTCACACCCCGACTTAGGTCCTAGGTTGTAACACCCGTTAGTTGGTATTTGTTAAGAAAATATACCAGAGTTGCGGGTTTTTTAGTGGAAGTCTTTAAGATAAAATATTCTTTTATAAAATGTCGGGATAAAATACCCGCTTAATGATTCAAATACATGTCTTTAGAAAACATAATTTTTTATAATATATTTGAAATGAAATATCTGAGCCATCAGATAGCATCTGATGACTATATCTCCAATATTTATTTTGTCTTGCTTGTATGTTCTAACATTTCCAATTTCCTATAAGATGAGTGAGAAAAGACATCAGCACACAGCTGGTGAATGACGCTGACTCTGTTGAAAAATCTTTTCAACACCTTTGTGAAATAAAAAATAATACCTTTTTGACTAATTAGGCACCCAACTTAATTGAGATAAAATTACCCTAAGTACATGTACAATTAATCATATACACAATATCATTTCTCTGAACAGTGCCGTAGACTTCCAAAGACATGTTTGATGATATGCATGGCCTCAGGGAATTCCAAGTCACCATGTATGAATGGATCCAGAGACATGTATACTTTTAACCAGAGAGTTCGTTTCTTATTATTGTAACACAAGGTCTTATGGATTCGTAAATCCTATGCAAACATTTAGACTCTAAAAGAGTATGTAAAAGTTTACGGCGTATCCACCTTTTGACGAGTTGCTCAATTAACAACTTCTCTGCATTTGATGAACGATTACCTCGGACCTATAGTTCGAGAATAATAGTTTAATAATTTATCTAGATCAAATGATCTAGCATCAGACCTTTAGTCCGGTTAAATAGCTTTAAACCTTGATTGAATATTTTATTGTTAAAATATTACATTAGATCTTTAGTCTATAAAATTCTACTTTTTAATATTGACATTTCTTCCTGTAGAAGAAATCATCTAACTTCTACGTTTCATAATTTAGGAGAAATTGTGTTTATTCTGAATGATTACTTTGTTTACCTAAAGCCTTTAGGTTCGTATGACGTTTGATGTAGCATGCTTTGGCCTAATAGGTTCGAACACTCTCATCAAGCTCTCTAGGAAAGTAAACAGGTCATGGTTGATTGGGATTTATACGATTTACTTTCCTTAGACAAGAGACTCGACTATCGGTGTTGTCACCCTTCCAGTTACTACATGCATGTCATGTTTTTCTAATTAATTACTTATAATTATCTTATATATATATATATATATATATATATATATATATAAATTAACGTTTCTTCCTCTAGAAGAACGTCAATTAACAATAGCTTCTATATGTAAAACTTTATTTTTCTTATTAATAAAGAAACGTCTATTTTTTGTAAACTTTATATATAAAATTCTTATAAATATCTATAAACTTTCCAAGGTTTAGGCTATACCATTGACTATGATCTAAGCTATGAGTTGAAATATCTTAAACATAACTCTTACCTTAAAATGGTTATAACGCTTAAGGTTGACGGGCAGTACTTCAAGTGTACGTAAGGTGTCGGGGTATGGAACGTCGAAACTCTAGAGTGGCTTCTCCAATTCGGTGGCACAAACGTCGAGAAATGGGATGTGATTTGGTGTTTGGGATGCCACAAATGAGGAATACATGCTCACTATTTATAGCCATCTCCGGTCGGACCATCACTCACCACCATGCGACATGTGTCATTCTTGATGATGAGTCATGCCATAAGGTGTTGACATGTGGCATTCATATTGATTAGTCACTAGCCACATGCCACTTTGTGAGGGTATGAGTTTTTATGTGATGACATGTGTCCTTTTGTGTCGCCACCATGTGACATGTGTCGTTTCATGGCGATGAGTCATAGGACACATGTCGCTCCCATTTTTCTTTAGCTAAACGACTAACTAGTCCCTCAACTTCCTAAATTGACAAAATTGGTATATATATTATCGGGATGTTAAACTTTTAGAAGTCTTCCCCTAGATTGGAACAAACTCAGATGCACCAAAACATACCTGGATTACTTACACTTTTCAAAAATACACATCAAATCCTTCAAAATAGTAAATTACATTACATAAAAGGAAATTATTACAAGTTCAAATTTTGCCACTTGGGCATTACACATCAAAATAAATAGAAATACATCAAAATAAATATTTAGATGGATCATTCTGCTAGCTCTTGTAAATATGTATCTTTGTTGATAGTCGTTAAATTGTGCAAGCTTGGAGAGTTGCTCGACAGAGAAATCTAAAATCATCCTTAAACATCACATTCTGGCTCTTACACTCTTCATAATAATCTTCAAAGCACAAGTTTTAGAATCATTGAACAAGTCTTTAGGCATGTCTTTATTAGTCTCAAGACATGGTTCTCTTCTAATTGCAGTTATGGTGGTTGGAATTTGTGGTCCTGAATTGAGGGTTGAGAAGATGACGGTCTCTTGAAAGATGATGAGCCATGCAACATTGGAGTATTCCTGCTCTTTCTCTAGCAAGATCATAAAATTCTCTATGTTCCTCAAGTTTGCTATACATTTTACCCATTATCTTTTTTACCTTTTCTTCCAAGATCATGGTCATGCATTCTTTTGATCTCTTCTTTTGATTTCTAAATCAACTTATCATAATTTCATGCTCTTTCAGCCATATGATTTGTCATTCTCATAGTCTCTTCATCATGAACTAACATATAATCATTCTTCTCAACATTATCTCAATCTTTCTTACTTGATTACAGTGTTTTCATGACCGGATCATAGCGGTCAGACCGGAGATCGGCAAGTAAAGTGGTCCGATTATGCATAGTTAGCTCGTTTAACAAATAATCGGCGAATTAGGAGTGGTTTGCGGTCGAATAGGAAAAACGGATCGGAGGTTTGACTGGAAATGGTGAATCGGACTTAACAAGATGCCGATAATCCAGAAAAGACGAAGATTCGATCTATTGATAACATCTCTCTTGTTATCTATTGTGCAACCTCTTTCCAACACACACACACACATGCACAGAGATTGAAAGTAGTTTGTAGGTTAAAATCTCCATGGACATGATGGCTGTGATGTTTTACATAGGTGGCGACTTGCGTTTAAGTCAATGAAACCTAATTACTTAAAAGAGTGTAATGAAAAAATGAATGTAAATGAGCTATAGATATTAAAAAATGGGATTTTATAATTAAACTGGATATAGAGATCATAATTAAAAAATATAGAGTAGCTAATTTTTATGGTATCCCAATGACGATTGTTTCGATCTTACGTATTTTTTCGATTCAGACAATGGAGGATGCAAGATCAACTTCAAGTCTACAACAATGGGTTGTCAATTCTTAGGAAGTCGGCTTGTTTCTTGGCAGTGTAAGAAGAAGAAAACGGACTCCATTTCAACCACAAAAGCCGAATACATGACATCCTCGAGTTGTTCATAGATTTTATGGATCCAGCAACCCTTGCGGGATTATGGTTTGAATTTTTTTACTACACCCATATTTATTGATAATTCTGCTGCTATTTGTATCACAAAGAACCCTATGCACCACTCGAAATGAAACATATTGATATTCGTTATCATGTCATCCGTGACTGCTATAAAAAGAAATTAATTGACATAGAAAAGGTGCACACGGATTATTAGAAGGCAGGCCTTTCTACCAAAGCATTTGGTAAAACAAGATTTAAATTTTTGCTTGGTTTAAACGGTTTAAAATCTCTTGCTGATATCTTTAAGCTCGGATAATCATTTTTAATTTATAAAGTTTTTGTTTTCATTTTATTTCTTTAATATTTGAGCGTTTGAAAAAAAAACGGGGAAAAAAATTATTGCGCTTTTCGTTTGTAATAATAAAATCCAAAAACATTCAAACATTTCAAAAATACAAAAACATTTAAAAATTTTGCTCCTCAAAAATGAGTTTTGAAATAAAAACAGAACATGATAGTACATTGGTCATTTTATTATAATATTCCAGTATAAAATAGGCTTAAAATACTGAGTGGTTAACTACATTGGTGCATTGGTAGGTATTAAACAAACAATTACAATAAAGTATGTGATATAAACATAAAATTTGTGAAATTGAAAGAGATTTTAGTCTCTTCCAAAATTCTTAGTAGTTAAGACAGAAATTTAATTGCATGTCAAACTCAAGCCTTATGTCTGTTTGATCACAAAAAAAAATTCTAATTAAAAGCGATCTAGTTAATGGTTAAAACTTCAATGGTGTATGGTCTTATGGACTCAAATCCTATATTGATGGGATGCATCAAGTTTCTTGACACTGTGAGTTCTTATGTGGTTTGTTACCTGGGTATTCATAATCATGATTATTAAAATGCTGATCACTACTGTACTTCATAAAAATTCACTACTGACTTGATCAAACACGCTGTGAGTCATACATTTTTCCTCCCTTGCGCGCGTCTTAATACCAATAAGAAACGGACCCAGGGGATACAATGTTTGTAAGCCATAATGATGAACTCGTGCATACTCATTCACAGTAAAGGAAGCTTGGCGTATTGCTTGATAACTGGGTATACCTTGTAGTGGAGATTATTTTCTAAGGTTTCCCAAATGTTATAAAATCTTATATTTTGATAAGCAGGCATAATGGTTTAAGTCAAGTTGGGGTGACATGGAAAAAATCAAATTAAGCCTGAACTAATATTAGAGGCTGATAGTTTCTGATATATTGTGCCCTAATTTAATCTTAAACATATCACAAAAATACTTGACGTTTGTTATAAGATTTAAGTGGACAACAATATCAATGACCGACTTAACGCCAGTCATAATAAAAGCTGAATAATAAACATGTTATGGAGGATTTCTTGATCAACTCACTAAAATATGTACTACTTTCGTAGATTAGATTTCATATTTGTTGTAATTTTCATTTTGCTTTAGTTCGAAAATATTCAAAATCCCAAAATATTTTGTTTCTACTTCATTTTCAATTTCCAAGATAAGAGGTGAATTTTATAAAGAAAAATACATAAAGATTTTTCCCACGATTTTAAGTTTTGTGTTTTCACGTAAAACACGTTAAGGTATTGGTTTTTACCTTTTATGGTATAATTTTTAAGGTAAAAGTTATCAAAACTTGGGTTTTGATATTTATTTAATCAATGGAATGGTAAAATGGTAAATCATGTTTCCATTTTTATTTATTTCATTCTATTCGTTACATTGTTTTAACGAATGGAAAACATTCGCTAAGATTAATCATAACGATTGATAGTCATTCGCTGTGCAATTGATAACGAATGGCACCATTCGTTAATACTTCATTCGCTTCCACTGACCTGATAACGAATGAGCACCATTTGCTATATTGAGATAACGAATGACTAACGGATAGAGAGCTATACGTTATATTAATAATTTATTGGTTGATCCTTTAATTTCCTTTAACGAATGGACAAACGAATGAATGGTCATCCGTTAGTTTAAAACTAATGAATGGACCCATACGTGCACATGGGTTTGCGTGCAAACAATGAAGCATATAAGACCCAAAAGGAAATGAATGGTCTTCATTCGTTTACCTTGATTTCCACATTTTACATAAAGAAACTCTAGCAAAATTTCCTGAAATTCAAATTCCCTTAAAACTCAGTTTCATTGATCAATTAGTGTTCCTAAGGTATCGACAAGTTCAACGATACCATTTTCGTCGATTTTGATTAACGATTGATAGGTTAATTAGGGTTTAAAATGTAAATATCGATTTTATACCTAATTGATTATTTAAACTACAGTAACTAATCATTTAGACGATTAAGGTTGATTAACGATGTCAATACAAGACTAATGATATTAGTTTGAGGCTGGTTCAGGGTGTTTTAGGCTTAATTGAATTTTTGAATTGCATGTTTTACTAATTGATTCAAATCAATATGGCCTTTGACTTGTTGGAGTCAATTTAAGACATTTGTATGCTCATATTCGTTATGTATAACGAATGGGATTCCCATTCTTGAATACAGTTGACAAAAGAACTAATTCGTATTTGATATGTAACGAATGTGATCATTCGTTATCCTTAAAGAATCAGAATATTCGTTAAATTTGACTAATGAGATCTTTTGTTATTATTCCATATGATGAATAGAACCATTCATTATTGAATGCATAACGAAGTAGTAACGAATAAGGTGCATAATTTTGAACAGAATGCATAAGTTTAAACAAAATGAATATTTTTCACTAAGTGTTTGGTGAACAATGTATAAGTTTAATATATGGTGTTCGTTTTACCAATGCTCGGGTTTTGTCACAGATATGACAGACTAAAGGTTGTCGATGCACCTACTCAGGAGAACACAGTAGCACAAGTTCAAGAAGCACCTCAAGTCCAAGACGCATCACAAGTACCACAAGTTTATGAGGCACCGGCTATTGTTGAACTAGCATATGAGTGCTTCAAGTCCAGGACGCATCAAAATTACCACAAGTTTATGAGGCAGTGACTATGGTTGAACTAGCATATGACAAGAAGCACAACATCAGTGCGTTCTTGTAAAATGATTTCATTTGACGCGATATATTTTGGGACATGATTGCTTTCTTGTGCCGCTCAAGAATTCATCAAACATATTCTGCTGATACTACTGTACATTTTTGTATTATCCGTCTGTTTTGGGATAGTGCTAAATATGTAGATGCCCTTAAGCACATCATTGCAAAAATTCAAGACAAGAAGATTGTGATCGACGTTGACGTGATACGTAGGGTTCTATGGTTTCTTGATACCGTAGATGATCTTTGTGAGTTTGATAAAGCTTTGATATGATGGTTATTTCAACGACTGAACTACAAGGGCGAGATGGATCGATGACAATACAACAAGGCTTATTTATGTGAGCAATATAAGTTCTTATTACACGTATTGATTCACTGCCTTGGGGAAGAAAAGGTGGATTTGATGAGTGTCGAAAAATGGTGCAGTCTGCTTTTGTGTCTCTTATTCTCAACAAGCCATTCAATTTTTCGGAACTGATATTCTACCATTTGAAAGAGAACTGCTTAATCCATCATCGCAAGACCAAACTTTTGATGTATCCTCAATCCTTGCAGTTAATTATCGATGATTTGGTTCCTGACTTGATACGTGATCCGACGTTGGTAGACGATGTCATGGTTTTAGATCATATGACTAAAGATACGATGAAAATGATGAAGACATATCAGAATCAAATTCCATATAACAGGCCAAGATTCAAAATATTGATAGGTCACGTGGCGAGACCTGATTATGTATGTCTACCTAATGATCAATGGATTCACATTGATTCTTATTTGGAATGTGAAGTTGGACCAGGTGGGAACAACGATGGTGGTGATGGAGGAAACGGTGGAAACGATGGGAATGATGGTGGAAATAAGGTGGTTGAGGCAGCTCATGTTGAGGGTGCTCAACATAAACGAAAGGGTAAGCACCGATGAAAGAAAAACCAAAGAAGATTAGGACTCTAAGAGGTAAGGAGTGGACATTAGTCCGTTCTTACCAAGGTCATCCGAACCTCAACAAACACAGGTGGCTTCTTCTGTTGTTAGTACCCCAGATTTTACATTGATGACCATGACATCTACTGATCCGAGATTTGCATAGATTCCTAAATAAATGTTATCTCCGATGCTGACATCTCTTCTACTATTTCAACAAGTACAACACCGATTCCGACAACGATGCAACCTATGGACTTTATAATTCAGTGTTTAATCGTCCACGAGGCCCAATGCAGTTACCTCCTCCTACATGGTTTACCATGTCAGTTCCACAGCAAATGGCTATGTTGTTGAACTTGATACACCTTCCAGAGAATCAAATGGCTGCCGACCATCAGTGTCAAGAAAAGATGCGGTCGGATCAACGCAAGATGGTAAGCCACATCTCTTATTGTCAACAAGAGAATCGTGAGCTTTGGGATTTAGTCACTGCTTAGGGGGAGAAGATAAAGCAGCAGAATGACGTTATCCTTTAGCTGACCTGCAAAGGTGATACATTGAAAAAGCTAAAAGGTAATGATGACTAAGACCCTGACGCAGGTACAAGTGGTGGTGAGCAGCAACAAAAGACAGGTATTTCTGGTACGTCTGCTGAGGTTGATGTTGAGGCTAGTGATAAGTAGTTGGTAGTGTACTGTGACACTACTAATGTGCAACCCGTTGAGTCTATTAAGGCCAATACGGTTTCATTTATGAATAACGAACGAGGCGTTGTGATGAGCATGATTAATGCCGACAAGATCAATGAAGGTGAATTTATCGATTAATCTTTAACCAGGGATCAGATCGAGTTACTACTCAGGTTAAACGATGAAGAGTTGGATAAGTTAGAGAATGAGGAGGATGTGGAGGTAATTGATAATGATGAGGTCAGATTTAACACATGTATCCCATCTCGAGATACATTGTTTGATAATGACGAAGTGGACTTTGAAGATATGATAGCTGAGGAGTATCGAGATCTGTACACGCATACCACAGATCCTGGTATTTCATTCTTTTCTAGTGAACACGTGCAAGCAGCTGATGAGCGTTTGAGTAAGAAGAAGAAGAAGAAGAAGAAGAAGAATGATAAAGTAAAAGAATTTGGGTCGGTTTTGAAGGATCCAGTGTTTGAAGGGATTTTTAATTACAATAAGCTTCGATTCTCGAAACTTATTGATGTGTTAAGGTATGAAGAGCAAGAGGACAATAGGCAAGTCAAAGTGCGTGCAACTGCTCACCAAATGACATCGTTCAAAGCTTCGAAGACTGTCAAAGGTGATATTGTCTATTGGCTATATGATTCAGAACTTAAGGTTTGTATAATCAAGTAGGAACAAGGCATGCAATACTATCAACGCATTTCATATGTTCTTACTTTACCGAGGTGGGACGTGCATACGCTTGCAAATAGGCTATTTGTGAATCATGGAAAAATCGAGATGGCGGATTGGTTCTATCTCATTTATTATTTGAGGTACGTCACAGGTTCATGTTTTTTAAACCGCAGGTTCCAACGCGAAAGTATATCGACGAGATCGATCCAAGGAAAGGCTGGAGAAGCTGTTAGTCTGTCCAATTGTTCTCTCAACACACACTTCCATTAACGTAATACACATCCGATCTATCACTTGCTAATATATCAAAGAACTATATCCGTAAGTATGAATTGAAATAGATCACATCTGTAATAGGTTTCCTAAGTGCTATGTTAGTGCATGGTTTTTTTTGTCTCCATCTTTGTTTCTCAATGTAATTTATTATTATAATGTAAAAGCGCATTTTGGTAATTGTTTCAGTCCATTCGTTATGTTTATTGACCAATAATTAATGTATTAGTATCATTCGATAAGGATGTTTAACGAATGAGTCATTCGTTATACTTTAAGTTAGTGTTAGGGATTGAAGACGAATGGACCCCATTCGTTATGAAATGTATAACTAATGGGGATCGTATTCAATATATAGATGTATCCCTTATCTTACTTTATCTACTTTGATTATATTATTGTTAAGCTGTTACTTTGTCCAATTGCTCTCTCAACACACACACTTCCATTAACGTAAATCACAGCCGATCTTTCACCTGCTAGTATATCAAAGAACTAGATCCGTAAGTATGAATTGAAATCGATCACGTCTGTAATAGGTTTCTCACACTTCACGATCCCGTGTTTGTTTGGCAACTCGACCGAGAGTTATGCGTTGGCCGATTTAGGTTCTAGCATAAATCTTATGCCATATTCTCTCTTTGTAAAGATAGACCTTGGCGAGCCGGTCCCGACGCGCATGAGTTTATCCTTGGGCGACCATTCAGTTAAATATCCGCGGGTAATCGTGGTAAATGCACTCCTTAAAGTCTATGCATTTGTTTTCCTTGTGGATTTTGTTATTCTCGACATGGAGGCTAACAATCAGGTCCCACTCATTTTGGGATGACCCTTCTTGCGTACTACAAAACCGCTTATTGACGCCTTCGACGGCAAAATTACACTTCGTGTAGGGTATGAGAATGTCACCTTCTATGTCATCAAATCTATAAGGAATTCCAGTAGTCTTGACGATTTTGTTTACTTTCTAGACACGTTCATATCTTAGTTCGAGCGCGTTCGTGACTACATCTCTGGTTTCCTCAATCAGGAGGATGAGGTTGATGTTCCCCGGAGCATGACCTGAGCATTCCTGTTGGCTCACCTCCTAAATACCCCGTGGTGTTCACGGTAGCTGATAGCACCGAGGGACCAAAGGAAAGACCATCGATTGAGGCACCACCGTCTCTTGAGCTTAAAGAGCTACCTCCTCATTTGGAGTATGATTTCTTGCACGGTGAGGCAAATTTGCCCCTCATCATTTCTTCTCAGTTGACGGACGATGAGAAGTCGAGGTTGGTTGATGTGGTCAAGGCACAAACATGCTTTTTCATGGAAACATATGGACATTCAGGGTGCCCGAACTTTTTCACGCACATGATACTCATGGAGGATAAGTACAAGCCTGTAATCCAACCTTGGAGAGGCTTAATCCTAACATGTCGTAGGTGGTAAAAAAATGAGGTTATGAAACTCATCAATGCAGGCCAGATCTGTCCCATATCCAATTCTTCATGGGTAAGTCCCGTTAATCTCGTCCCTAAGAAGGGAGGGATGACATTTGTCACTAACAAACGTAAAGAGCATATTCCGACTAGGACAGTCACAGGTTGGCGGGTGTGCATCGACTATTGGAGGCTTAATGACTCTACTAGGAAAGACCACTTTCCTCTTTAGTTCATCGATCAGATGATGCAGCGTGTAGGGACGACAATTTTACTGTTTTCCTGATGGATTTTCAGGTTATTTCCAGATCCCGGTAGCACATGAGGATCAGAAAAAGACCACATTTACATGCCCAAACCGTACCTTCGTGGACAGACGTATGCCTTTTGGAATATGTAATGCTCCGACTACTTTCCGCGTTGCATGGTAGCGATATTCCATGACATTATCAAGAGTTCCATGGAGGTTTTCATGGATGACTTTACGGTGTATGGGTACTCTTTTTTATCAATGCCTTTCTAATCTTGTGAGGATGATGAAGTGGTGCATAGATATGAACTTGATGCTGAACTGGGAGAAGTGCTACTTCATGGTGACTTAAGGCATTGAGCTCGGGCACAAGATTTCACGAGACGGTGTTGAGGTAGATTGAGCTAAAATTGACACCATTAGTAGGCTTCCACCACCGACTAGTGTGAAATTCGTTCTTAGTTTCTCGGGCATGCCGGGGTTTTATCGTTGTTTCATCATAGATTTTTCTATGATCACACGGCCCATGACTCGCCTTCTAGAGACGACGTCTCATTCGACTTCAATGCTATTTTTATAGAAGGCGTTTGAGTTTTTCAAGGGCCGCTGGTTTATTCTCCTATCTTAGTAGCACATGATTGGAGCTTACCCTTAGAGCTCATTTGAGACACTAGTGATTTTGCAGTCGGGGATGTTTTAGGTCAGAAGAAGGACGGGCACTTCCATCCTATCTATTAAGCGAGTAAGACCCTAAATAATGCTTAGGAGAATCACACGACTACTGAGAAGGAGTTTCTAGCAGTGGTCTTCGCATTCGAAAAATTTCGTTCTTATCTCATGTTGTCCAATCGTTTAGAGTGATCATGGAATTGCGATACCGGTTCTCCAAGAAAGATGCCAAACCTCGTCCGATACGATGGATTCTCTTGCTTAGCGAGTTCGATATTGAGATTCAAGATAAAAAGGGAGCAGAGAATGAATCCGCGGATCACTTATCACGTCAGGAGGATCCGAAGAAAGAGGATATTAGGGAGGATGCCATTGGGGATAAGTTTCCCCACGTGTTGTTGTTGATGATGGCGAGGGAGACCTATGTGAGAGAGCCAGTCTTGTATGTTAGTTCTGAAGAGGAAAGTCTTCCATGGTTCTCCGACATTGCAAATTATCTGGTCGAAGACGTAATGATCAAGGGCATGAGTTATTAGCATAGGAAGAAGTTTTTCGTAGATGCCAACCACTACATATGGGATGCACCGTATGTGTTTCGTGTAGGAGCCGATCAAGTGTTGAGGATATGTGTGAGTAGGGAAGAGGGTCATGAGATTCTTAGGCATTGTCACGAGGGTTTAACTGGAGGCCACCATGGTTCGTCTTCCACCACTAGGAAAGATCGAGATTCTGGCTTTTATTAGCCCTAATTTTTCAAAGACTCACACGTGTTTGTTAGACAGTGTGACGCATGTCAGAGCATTAGTAACATCTCATCCCGTAATGAGATGCCCTAAAACCTTATTCAGGTTTGTGAGGTTTTTGATGTTTAGGGCATTGATTTCATGGGTTCATTTCCTTCTTCTCGGGGGAACTGATACATTCTCGTGGCTGTGGACTATGTTTCCAAGTGGGTTGAGGCTCAATTCTTGCCCAGTAACGACGCCGAGTTATAGTGGGATTATTGAACTGGGTTTTTCTGTCGATTTTGTACTCCCAAGGCCTTGATTAGTGATAGGGGCACATATTTTTTCAATGCCTAGATAGAGAAGACGTTGGCACTGTATGGGATCACCCATCGGTTGTCCATCGCCTATCACCCACAGACGAGCGGACAAGTGGAGAACCCAAACCGAGGAGTGAAGCGAACTATGGAGAAAACTGTCGGCAATAACCAAAAGGACTGGTTAGGCAAGTTGGATAAGCGCTTTGAGCTTTCCGCACGGTGTTTCAAATGCCTATTGGGACCACTTTCTTTAGAATGGTTTATAGGAAAGCGTGTCATTTACCTGTTGATTTAGAGGATAAAGCGTATTGGGCATTGAGATTTGTTAATCTTGACCTAACCCAATCTGCGAAAAACCGGTATCTCCAAATTTATGAGGTTGAGGAGCTTAGAGATAAGGCATACACGATATCATGGAGTTTTAAAGAGCGTACGAAGGCTTTGCATGATCAGAAGATGAAAGAGTTTAAATCTGAGGATCGGGTGTTGGTTTATAATTCCCGTCTTAAGTTATTTCTAGGTAAGCTTAGATTGAGATGGGTTGGTCCTTACAAGGTGAACGCGGCATTTCCGCAAGGTGCTGTTGAGTTAGTTGATCACTAGGGGATATCGTGGAAATTGAACGACCATAGATTAAAGCATTATATCGGTGGGCCAGTTTATTTGTTCGAGGAATATATATTTCTCCACGACATCCCTACTTTAATTTCTTGGTAAGGATAAGACTCGGGTACTACCCGAGTGTAAAGTTTGTATAATTTTTATTTGCTTTCTTTTATTTTTGTAATTTGGGTCACTTTTATGTATTAGGGTTTATTTGATGTATGCTTTGGGTGCTTTAAGCTTTGTTTTGCAGGTTTGGATACTCTCATCCGTACTGAATCTCCATTCAGACGGGACATTATGAGCTTATTTAATTGTAGAAGGTAAACAGAAGCTGCGACCGCAAATGAAATGCTATATAGTCGCTTTATCGGAACATGAAATACGAAGATCACTGCAATATTACCAAGGGAGTCTTTTTCCTGTCTTCCGTTGAGGATAATGTGAATTTAAGTGTGGGGATGGGAAACTAACGTTTTTAAATTTACATATATATAAAAAAATAAAACGAAAAAAAGAGTTATATTTAATAAATTTTGTTTGAAAAATGTCCCGAAAATTCTTTTGCGTATAAAGGAAAATGATATTATTGTTTAAGGTTTATCTTTTAAAACTACTGCAATATATAAGATTAAATAAAAAGATAACACACTTAACTTGGGATGTGTTGGAAGGCCCAACTAGCTTTGAAAGGTTTCCATTGATTATTATTAACGTACCTAGTAATCATAAACCTTGTGGGTTCTCATATTGAGAGGGGTAGTGAAGCTGAAAATTCAATAAGGCTTAGCGAGTATTACCGTAATTCGACTACCTTGAGGTGGTGAGAATTATTTGCACTTAAAATTAGCACATCTCCCGTTTTATGATAGTAAATAATGAGTGGTGGTGCCCCATCATGTCCATCTTTATACGAGCTCTAGTCATTAGTTATTTATAGGTTAAAGATGCCTAAGTGCACAAAAAAGAAGAAGTATGTTTTGAAAGATTATTCAAATAAATTGGTTTGAAAGCAAATGAAAGTGAGAATTTATGTATTGTAAAATGCCAAAAAATATTCTTAAAAATAGTAAAAGAGGCTAAAGTGCACATACAAGACGGGGTCGAGAGCTTACGTGTTACCAAGGGGATGGTGAATCTGAGGATACACTATTGGGTTTCGAGGTTTTTAGTCAATAAATGTTTGTAGGAAATACTAAGGATGGAGGTCTGCAGCCATCATATACATATACTAGGTTACAGATTGGGTGAAAGAATGCGGCCATCATATACATATGTGTGTGTATGTGTGTTTTGGAGATAAAGAGAGAAGCACATGGCCCCACCCTTCACCTTAATGCCACCTCTACATCCGGATGAAGCACCAAATCATGCCGCCCCTCCCTTGTAAAAATTAATACGAGCCAAGATCTAGTCGCAATTGGATACATAAATGATGTACGTGACGAGAAATAACGATGATCGAGCCAAATGATTACTTTATTGATAACGTTAAGGATGCATACATTAACACATACATATGGTTAAGCTCGATTCTAGAGAGAATCTGTCACACCCTCAATTTTCAACTAACGGGGTTTAACCGCGAGGCGCGTGACATTGCAGGATCTAGCTACTTGTCATATTGAACAATCATTTAAAAATATATATATCATTGATTATTTCTCATTAATTGGAAAGTTACATTTACTATATAAAATGCGTTTACGAATGCGTAAAAGTAAACAATTTAAAGACAAATTATTAATTTCTCAAACATGTACAACCCATCCAAGTGTGAAACCAAAGAAGATATATATCCATGCTATAATGCAACTCCAAGCAAATGCATGCAAGTGCTTCTTAGCATACCTAGCAACTCGGGAAAATATAAATACTCAAGGGTCAACACGAGGTTGATGAGTTCATAAGTTATAGTAAAAAGTTGTAAATGTAGATTTGGAACTTTTCAAAATATATGAGGGGGGTAACTAACCCATTTCCAAGCTACTAGACATTTGAATCGAAGCTGACTATATGTATTCCTTCTTACCAGGTTTATCACCAATACTAGCGTATAACAGTTAGGTAAATATAACACCCGATTTACGACATCACATGTAAGACCCCAAAACCCAGTTGTCCTACAGTTGATAATCAAACCGTACAAATAAAATTATAAATGAGAAAACGGGTTCAACAACTAAGATTGTATACGACGTATATCTTAGACGCCCATATAAGAATGAATGAACCAGAATAACAAATACGACGTGCACGTACTTATTCGCTGATAAATAACCTAAAAGATTGATGGAGTGAGTTATCTATGCGTATATGTTATACGCCAACAGTAGTTCTGTATATTTCCACTAGCATTGTAGCGTATATATTATACATTGACATTTGCAGCATATAACTCAATCACAAAACACGGTATATGTTATACGGACGGATGAGTTATCTGCCGTATAAGTGAAAACATATGCGTCCAAGTAGAAATCCAACTTATGCACACAAAATGATATACGTTTATACTTATGCGCCCTCAAAACATATGCACTATCAACTTATACGCTTCAAACATATGCGCCTGGATAAACTTGACGTTAACTCTTTGACAATTTCTTTGGAGAAAACGAAGATGTAAGGATCTGACTTTTTAGAAGCCATCCGAAATCATGAATCCGTCAACATGTGTAAGTTAATTGAGATTTGAACGACTACATATTCTGGAATGATAAAAAATAGATAGAATAGAAACAAAATCGAGCTTTTCAAAGTAGATTCTGAGCACGAGGCTCTGCTACCAGATGAAAGACCGGATGAAATGAATCATATGGCACGACGTGTAAACACATTCACGAAAAGATCTACTCTTTATTGTAACATGCGAAATTTGTTAAAAGATGAAAAACACGATAACGTCTCTTTAACTACTTGTTTATTCATTGATAGAAGTGAAGTACATCATAATATGAAAATATAAGAACATATACAAACTGGACCAAAAAGGTCTGACCAAAACGGTGTGAATGCATATGAACACAAAATTATATATATACATTAAAACCTACTTATGTGGCATATAAGTTATACGGCGCATACGTGTACATGTGACTTATGCGCCGCATATGAAACATATGCGCCACATAAGTTTCATATGCATTCCTAAACACGTTAAGCTCATTCCAACTGCTACTATCACAACCTACAAGACCTAAGCTATAGACGTTCGTGCTCCAACATCATACATTTGAGTTTGAGATATTGGGATACACTAATTATCATATTTGACACCTGGTATAAAAATTGTTTAAAGAACATCATGTTGGGTTTATTTACTCCATGGTTGATCACATGTATAGTAAAAAAGTAGTATAGTTTGATTTTGTGCCCTTCATTCCGATTTTATACTTACAAATAACTAACTAGAACTTTTTGAAAATATTTTTTTTTTACTTTTTAGATTTTATTTTTTTAGTTTGTTGGATTCTAAAGTTAAAACTTTAGGTTATTATATTTCCAAGGATTTACATGCAAAATCAAACCGAACTGGAGTAAGAGTTCGAATTTTTCAAAAGAAAAAACCATAAAACTAAACAGTTGGTT
The DNA here is from genome assembly GCF_021521415.1 of Bidens hawaiensis. Classification (NCBI taxonomy): domain Eukaryota; kingdom Viridiplantae; phylum Streptophyta; class Magnoliopsida; order Asterales; family Asteraceae; genus Bidens; species Bidens hawaiensis. Next base: position 83,363 of record NW_027506174.1, on the reverse strand, counting down.
TAAGTTTGGTTTGGTTATTTCAGTTATTGGTTGGTATCTTTCAGTTTCATGCACACCCGTTGACTCATCAATTGGATAGTAGTTGTAAAATTATTTAGATTAACTTATTGTTGGTTTGACCTCTACAAGCTTGAAAAAAAAATGCATAAAATTGGTTTGACCCTTAATCTCAAAGTCGAAGCACAACCATTGAATTAAAACTCCAACCACAACCATAAAATTTCAGGTTAGTTGGTGTTTTATTTAAATCTAATTTTGAATTTGTTTTAAAGTAGGCACTTTTATGAAGTTGTGGCAGATAAAGAATTCTGGAGTTGGCATAACATGAATCTACATCTATAGATTGGTTTAGGCTGAATTTTACAATGAAAATAGATAAAGAAAAAAGAAAAAAGATGGTGGCATAATACATTTCTAAGCAAAGTGAGCTAACTGATTTTGTTTCGTACGTACTAGCCTTTTCAAACAACTTTTTAGCTTTTGTACACACATATGATATAAGTTTCAAAATATATTATTCAATACATATTAATAGATTTGTAAAGAAATCGAGTGTGTCCGTTTTCGTTCCTTAACTAAACTATGTTATCATGATCGATTGTTTTTTTTTTTTGTTTTTTTTAAGCGAACAATACTGACTTTCCATTTCATTATAATTTACTATAAAACGATTACAATAGAGTGGCAAGCAAACGAGCAACAAGCTGCGCCGCAACCCCCTTTTGAATAGCAAAGTCAATCTTGCTAAAAACGAAGTTTTGGGACCTAGAAGCTGAAGAGGTTCCGTGTACGACCCGCTGAACCCTACTCAAAAATTTCACAGCCTCTGGGGCAGGAAACCAAATGTATCAAAAGCAAATGGTAGAAAGACATGTTGATTATCTAAACATGCTTTCTCATGTTTAACAACTTTGCCCGATTCAGCCTTCAACGCAGCCTGACCTACAACAAACCCACGGTCCCTGAGCCCAACAAGAGGAGACACTCCTGTAAGATCCACACAGGCGTGTTTCCCTTGTCCACCTGAACACAAGAATATCAGCTGGTCGTAAAGTGGACCTCCCTTCAAGAGGATCCGTGAGAAAGTTAACAGGGGCCTCCTTTTTAGCAGAAATCCCTGCCCGTTTAAGAACATCACACAAAACATCCCTAACCAAATCATGTCTGTATTTAAAGCCAGACAATTCTTTGCAATGCACCGCATGGTCACCAAAAGAATCCAAACAGACCTTGCGACAAATTGGGCAAGGTTCATCAGTCGGGAACATAGGGATCACTAACCGGTACTTAAGGATAGCCCGATACTCCAAACCCGACATACGTTGGCCTAATCCTTCAATGGGGATGGCCGTTAGAAAATCCTGAGCCCGAGGAGCCCGAAGGCATTCAAACACCTCCTTTTGGCGAGGGGAGAGATCAAACTTCACTTCTAAACTCTTGACGATTCCACTAAATAAGGCACTCGCCACAACATGTTGGGCTTTAGGGGGGGGGTGTCCTTATTAGAGAACCCGCTAAGATCAAAATCTGCAGGTGAAGTATGTAAGCAATCCATCGCACACCCATAATCAGAGTCCAACCCATAAATATCACAACCCCGAAGAATATGGTCTTGTAAACACCACGACTGTGCTCTCGAAGCCACAAAAGCATATGTAGATACATCCTCGGCCGAACAGAGACCCAAACCCCCATAACGGGTCGGAAGTGATGCCAACCTCCACTAGAGATCCCCAAAGAACGGACCTCCACAAACCACGATTTCCTCAATCGCCCTTCGAAGACCATTGTCAAATATAGAAACAGCTTCCTCCGCATATATAGGTTGGCACGTTCTCAAACCGAACAAAAGCTTGACCACTCCCGTACATGAGCGAAGCAAAAGAAGCTCGCATTGAGGATCCTGAAGTCTTGGGAGACAGCTCATCAGTTTCACAGCGCTAGATGCCCTTTTCATAGCCAAACTGCTGATAAACCCCGCATCCCGGCTTACAGCACCACCAAGGAGTTTCACGCCAATCACCGGCCTTCCAATCCCGCAAGGGAACAACCCCTCCTGAACCTTCACCCCATTGCATGTTGGCCAAAATAACTCTGTTTTCTTAACGTTTAATTCAAGACCCAAACGAGGCCCCTCAGACCTGATAATATCTAATGCTTTCGCCACCTCTCTAGTATCCCCGATAATCGTGCCATCATCCAAGTACCAAGCATGAAAGAGAAGCTTGCACCGATCTCTGATTTGGTGAAAAAGTGGGTGCAAAACTAAGGCAAAAAGGAGAGGCCCAAGAGGGTCCCCCTATTGAACCCCAGTGGTGGAATTAATGTAAGTATCACCCACATATAACCTAGCCGACTGCCCATATAAAAAATCCACCCAAAGAGAAATGGAAGGACATCGACTCCGTACCTCGTGAGAAGCTATCTACTAAGTTGAAGGCATTGGAGAAATCAACAGTAAGCATAGCCAATGACCCTCCGAATGAAACTGATTTAGAAACCTGTTCGCGCTATGGAGCACGGCCTCAGCCCCACTGGGGACTCCACCCCAAATTGAAAGTCACCGAGGTATTTAGCCATCTCCTTCCCGACACCCCTCATAGCCACCTTAGAGACCAACCACCTCCAAATGGCCCAAACGGCAATAAGTCTAATCCCCGGTTTAAGCAACGGCGTAAGTGGGGCAGACGCAACAAACTCTGCCAACACCTTAGGACACCTTCCCCCAAAACAAATTAACCATCGCAGGGATAGCCTTGAGCAAACCATCCACAATCGGAGACCCCTCTCCGCACAACGCATCTAAAATGTGTTGGGCTCGCAAACTGTCCCGCCCACACGAAGTTCCTTTAGGGAAAGATTTAATGCACCTAAGCACACTATCAACGTCCACAACAAGGGGAGACTCAGAAAGCAAGGAAGCAGACTTAATCGGAGGCGCCATGATGGATGCTTAGACAACAAAGCGTTCAAAGTATCCTTACCGAAAGGTGCAACCCCTGAAGAGCATAATACCTTGACCGCAGCAGTGAAATGTCCGTCCGCAACTTTCTGCAAACATTGTTTAACATTGGCGCCCAACCCGGCGTTGACAGACTCGGGGACAAACACATCACCACCCGAGGCATCCCCAAGGGGTTGGTCAAAAAGCGATATAAGGACCTCAAAGAAACCGTCACGGTCACCCTAAGCAGATAGCGACCGTTGAATAATTCGGCATTGCTCAGACTTTCTATTGCCAGACCTACGTTGCTGACGATTAGAAGGTCTGAAAACTCGTAATGTGCAACGTGGTAACAACAAAAGTTTCACCCACGCCTCAACAGACTCTGGCATAGCCGCCACCATACCCAGAGCACCCACTAAGGCTTGGGAAAAAGCCATACGATAACTATGAGGAATGTTTTAACAGTCGTAATAAGAAGAGTGAAGACATGCTCAAGTAGAGCTACATCCACCTCCACCCTTCCCACCGCGACGACTTCCCTCCCAACATGTGGCTTCGCAATCCCCACTATAAATTCCTCCACATCTCCCGTGACACACTTGTACCAGACTGACTCGTCATCATTATGGCACCCCGACGGAGAGCGTGTGACTCCATACACGCTCCACACATCCACCTACGCGAGACCTTTAACGCCTCACAAATCCAAATTCGTCGAGATCGCCTCTCGTAAGGTCTCTTTCTTGTCATCCGATGACAAATGAAGCCGCTTAATATGTGCGGCCAATCGAACCCCCTTGGACCCCGTTAATCCATCTGGGCAACAGTGGAAGCCTCTAAACGGACACGGCCAAACAACCTCCTCGATAACCCCGGTCATACCACCCCCGCACAACAAAACACCCCGGTTGCCACATACCGCACCAAGAAAAATAATAATAAAACAAAACTCGAGTTGAGTTTGAGGAATGAACACCCGAACGTAAAGGGAATGAGGAGAGCAACTAACAGTTGCCCTCCCTCCTCAAAACACTGAAAACAATGATTATTTCATTGAGGCATTTTGTCGAACACCTGGCGGGCAAACTATTTTCTTCAAAATTTTAGTTGATGATAATTCCTTTTGAATGTACAAAGTGAAAATGGGAAGCTACGATATGAACTTAGAAGCTGAAGAAGCTCACTGGATAATAATAATAATAATAATTTATTATAATAATAATAATAATAATAATAATTTATTATTATTATTATTATTATTATTATTATTGGAGCAAAAGGTCACAAGCTCAATGAGTAGATGATGGTGAGAGTGAAGATGAGAAATTGGGGGTTGAGTGTGGGTGATGAAGTTTTAAATAAATTATTCTAAGAAGCAAAATATAGTTAAATTTCTGTTTTTTTTTTTGGTGTAAGGCTTCCGGTGAAAACACTTCAGATCGTTTGTTAACTGTTTAAACGATTTATGAGCATTCATTTAGTGAAAACTGATGTACCGGGCTTAAAAAGATAATAAAGCTAAACTGAGTTATAGTGGGCCAAAAATTTCAAAAACATTATATTAACTAACGTAAAGGAACAAACTTAAACAAATGTTATTGTTTTCAGTTCATTAGTGTTTGTTTTGGTTTATGACACCAGTAGGTTTTGGAGAGTTTGGGTTATAGGTGATGGTTTTAATTAGATGTTGGATTAATGTGGTTACTATGATATCAATTATTATAAGGTGGGCCCAATTTTTGATTTGTTGGATGGTAATTTGATGTATATGTCGTGTGCAACAATCCTAAAAATTGGTTAGAATTTTTTTTTATAAAAGAAAATTATCGTTAGATACCGAGTGAAATGTTAGTCGAAGCGAATCGTATGCCGATACGCTTGGCCCAAAGAAACAAAATGAACACGAGCCCGATAACTCGAAAATTTTATGAAACATTCCAATAATTATTTAATCTTACCGAGTATCCAAAATATATAACTCAACTATCAAACACTTCCTAAATCAACATTTGAACACTGAACCAAACGAACAAAAGCCGATATACAAGATTCATGATGTGTAATACAGTCATCTACAATATGTAACTCATGACTTTATATAAAAAAATGAGCCCTCTTCTCTATCTTATTTAAAAACATATTTATCTCAAGTTTATAAAAATAACATAATATAATACAATATATATTATATCCCCAAAATCAATATCAAATCCCTGGCACCAATGAAGACCCATGGCAACCCTTCCTGCTCACCAATCTCGTTCCATCTCTGCAGCCCCAATCAGATTTTGTAGGGCAAATATTATATATTAGTTTTAGGATTGTGTATGCATTTATATTTGTTTAGAGTCGGTGTAATACGTACCTCACTACGTTTATTGTGTAATGAAAAAATGTAAATGTTGGAGAAATGGGGACCCTATATAAAAGGTCACTTAACCCATTTCTCCACAACCATTGAAGAAAACCCTTGCAAATAATATTGTTCTAACTAGTAAACTCTCTATCCCTCGTCCCTTATTTCTTGCTTTCGGCCCAGATACCACCCACCACAAGATCCGAGATCTCGTTCCTTGCTAGTTGTTTCCGTCAACTAGTAGAGAGGTTGATCCAAGACGACTAGTACTTAGTTTTTTGTGTTGTTTGATCCGGTCACGAGACCTACAGATTTTGTGAATGTCTTCATATCCTAGAAAAACTAAGCAAATCTCTCTTCATCTCAATTTAAATCAACGGTATCATTCTTTATCTTTACCTGCAATGTCTTGAAACTAAACTCTATGTTCTCTCAGTAATTAGAATCCGAACCAACCCAAGGCCATCAAGAAATCCGGTAATTCGTTGTTATAACATCATTCTATTATGATTATGAGTCATGTTAGATTGTTCCTAACGTTATTTTAACAAACAGACACCACAACCTCAGTCTCTTTCTCTTTCTCTGTTGTTGCTCGTGGACTCAGCCCAAGGAACCGGAAACCAATCTTCTGATGATACCCTAACGTGCACGATGTACCAAAGCCATATTCGTTTCTGTTTATGTAGCATTGTACACTTTAAACCCGGGATAATACCGGTGTGTTAAAGCCAAAAAGATTTTTAAGTTTCTATGTGTCTGCACATATATATTTTGTTAAATCTTTGTTTTATTCAAAATCATGTGTTATGTTGTCAAGGTCATTCATACAAAGTTGTCGGAAACCTGGGACTTAAACAAATCATTTACAAGTTGAGAGACTGAAATTGACTTTTTGTGAGAAGTTTATATAAAATAAAATTTCAGAGTTATTATGCAAATACTTCAAACTAAGAGCATGTTTTGAAAAAGAAAATTCTTCTTTGACCCTTAAGAGGGTCTGTGAACGAATCTTATTCGCTCTAAGTTTTGTGCAGCATTACATAGATGGGTAGATCAAGATCAAGTGTCCTAGGCTGCAGAGACTTGCCGATGCTGAAGCACTTAAAAGAAAACAAAAACGTGAAAGTTGGCGGTTAACACTAAAAAGTAGTTGATCGTGTCTGAAGTTCAGTTGAAGGATAGAGATAAGAAACAAGTCGGCACAAGAAAGTGAACAAAAGAAAAATTAGATGTCGAGCCTCCCGCATATGATGTTTCTAAAATTTGGTGCATAGATAAGCTTAACAAATGAGAAAGTATCATAGTGATATAAACTTAGATATCTGCTTATGCTAGTGGTTACACTCTTATGAAGCGGTTGCCAACTCCAAGTAAGTCATATCGATGAAGGCAAAAATGTTAATAGTCAGTCATACACGAGCCCGTTAGTGACTAGTCACAATAAAAATTATTTCTTACTTTAGATTCAAATATTGAAAAATCAAAAATTATTAAAGCAGAAAAACTACAAATTGCTTAAAAGTATTGAAAATCAACAACAAAAATGTTGATAATTTATCAAACAAAAAGGGGTACATTAAAACTACGTGACGTGGGCAAAACAAGTAAGACCTAAAAACTTTATATGAAAGCTTGTAAGCCCGGATGGCATGTAAGTCCATGATTCAACCTTTACATATTTTTTGAAAGAAAAGTTTGCAAAAAGTCTTTATAAGCTCAAATATGTTTTGATCAATCGTTAAGGGGTCGGAGTCAATTCGGGGTGATATTGATGAACACAAACTATGCCCGATGTATGACGGAGTTTGTAACATGTTGGATTAACGGGGGACCACACAAGTATTGTCCCTAATTAATACCTTAACGTATCACTGTGAAATAAAATACTTGTTAAGTTTAAAGTGGACCAACATATCTACAATCGAGTTTGGGATCTTGACAAAATAATATCCAAATAGAAGTGTGATCTAGGACGTTATAGACAATGTGATTCCATGTCGAGATCTTTCTCACAAAAAATATGTGTTATTCAAATTATGTAAATATTATTGTTGTATAATATTAATTTCATCTTTACTCCTATCTTTTTCATTTTTCTTGTTTTTTTTGTTTGTTTCAACTTAAATATATTATGCATATATATCCGTAATATTATAATATTGAAAATTCCAAAAAGATTTTTAAGTTTCTATGTGTCTGTACATATAAATTTTATTAAATCTTTGTTTTATTCCAAATCATGTGTTTTGTTGTCAAGGTCGTCCGTACAAAGTTCGTTGGAAACCGGGGACTTAAACAAATCATTTACAAGTTGAGAGACTGAAATTGACTTTTTGTGGGAAGTTTATATAAAATAATATTTCAGAGTTATTTTGAAAATACTTCAAACCAAGAGCATGTTTTGAAAAAGAAAATTCTTCTTTGACCCTCAAAAGGGTCTGTGAACGAATCATATTCGCTCTAAGTTTTGTTTAGCAGTGCATAGACAGGTAGATCAAGATCAAGTGTCCTGGGCTGCAGAGACTGAAGTTGCCGATGCAGAAGCGCTTAAAAAAAACGAGAACGTGACAGTTGGTGGTTAACACTAAAAAGTAGTTGATCGTGTATGAATTTCAATCGAAGGACAGAGAAAAAAACAAGTCGGCACAAGAAAGTCAACAAAAGGAAAATTAGATGTCGAGCCTTCCCGCATCTGATGTTTCTAAAATTTGCTACTGCCGACACTTCCCAGGAAATAAGATTGAAGTTCAAGTCTTCAAGATCGGAAAATAAAGAACTGTTCAAGATCCAATCTCGTTCATGCTCTTGGATCAAGAAAAGTACTAAATTTTAAGAACTATAGACGAAGCAAGAAACTTGATGAAGATTACTCAGTCATAGAGGGGGATTGTAGGGAAAATATTCTATATTAGTATTAGGATTGTGTATGTCTTTATATTTGCTTAGAGTCGGTATTAGTACGTTTATTGTGTAAGGACAAAATGTAAATGTTGGAGAAATGGGGACCCTATATAAAGGGTCACTTAACCCATTTCTCCACAACCTTTGAAGAAAACCCTTGCAAATAATATTGTTCTAACTAGTAAACTCTCTATCCTTCCTCCCTTACTTCTTACTTTCGGCCCATATACCACCCACCACAAGATCCGAGATCTCGGTCCTTGCTAGTTGTTTCCGCCAACTAGTAGAGAGGTTGATCCAAAACAACTAGTACTTAGTTTGTTGTGTTGTTTGACCCGGTCACGGGACCTACAGATTTAGTGCATGTCTTCAATATCATAGAAAAACTGATCAAATCTCTCTTCATCTCAATTTAATCAACAGTATCATTCTTTATCTTTACCCTGAAATGTCTTGAAACTAAACTCTATGTTCTCTCTGTATCCTACTGAAGAATCCCAACCAGCCCAAGGCCATCAAGAAATCCGGTAATTCGTTGTTATAACCTCATTCTATTATGATTATGAGTCATGTTCGATTGTTCCTAATGTTATTTTAACAAACAGAAACCACAACCTCAGTCTCTCTCTCTGTTGTTGCTCGTGGACTCAGCCCAAGGAACCAGAAACCAATCCTCTCTTTAAACCCTAACGTGCACGAGGTACCACAGCCATATTCGTTTCTGTTTATGTAGCATTGTGAACATTAACCCGGGATAACCAGTGCGTTAAAGCCGTAAATGGACCAGCAAATACTGGTGAAAAACCCTCGCAAAACTTAATAACGAACATGTTAAAAATCTTGTAAACTCCCTCTGAATATGTATTTAAACCAACTAATGGTCCATGAACAAACTACACCACTTTGTTAAAATGACCAGAAGAATACACAGAAATTATTGTTGGGGTTAAACTTCTAAAAATCACCCGATATACAGCCCCAAAACCGTGGCCAAATTAATGGCCATTCAGTAGCTCGTTTAAAGGCGAACTAGTTAGAAAACCAAACCGACGCGTGAGCATGCTAACTTCTGGACTCCTAACATTATTTCCACAAGTTAAACGCGTTTATTCAAGTCCTAAACTCTAGAAAAACACCAGCTCCAGCTGACAATAATAAACTGTGTATTTAAAAAAAAAACTATTATGCTGGCACTTTTGTTACTCGTTTAACTAAGAAACGAGCCCTGCAACCTAAATAATATTATGGCTTCTTTTTACAGCCTAAACATAATATTTTTGTGGTATATAATCTAACCCTAAACTATTTTATGTGAAATATGGCTTTTAAAAACCGAACCAGAGGCCAAACGGGCCAAAAACAGGCTCGTACTCGTTCGTGCAGCTCTAAAATATTTTTGAAACCTATGAAATGGTAGAACCAACTTGTTTTTACATACTATTACAGGTCCATACATACTTGATAGCCAAAAATGAGTTTTGTTAGAAATGTACCACTAAGGTGCTAACGGGCCTCAACCGAACCGAAACCATTGTTTGGGTTCCCAAGCACCCAAATATTAGTATAAAACTTTCAACTAGTCATTACCATATGTTTAAACAGGTCCAAACATGTTTTGTGTTGAAAAATGAGTCTTAGATGAATATTGGTGGCCAAGGGTATTTTTGGAAGTTAACTTGAGCCTAGATCAATTACGTTATTAAACAAAGACTTAAGAATAAAGGGCACTGATATGAACATGACCATGAAACTTATAAAGTTTCACAATGTGTAGCCCTTAAAACTGAAGCCAACTTGTAGACGCTCGGTAACTCGTTTAAGTGAAAACTAATTTGAAAACCAACCCAGCATTTGACCTTATTAGCTTCTGAATATTTAACAAAGTTTCCAGAAGTTAAGTTTACACATCGAGGCGTTAAACTTGGTAAAGACCAACCCCAAGAATTAATAATAAATCGAGTACTAAAAAAAAACCGAACTGGCATTTTAATGACACATTTGATAAGAAATAAGCCGTGCAACCAAAGTAATTATATGATATCTTCTTTCAGCCCCAAATATAATATTTTAATGCTATATAACCTGACCCGGAACCATTTTGCATGAATTGTTGTTTTCTAAAAACCGAACTAAGGCCGAAAGAGCCAAAACCGGGCCCGTTAGCGAAAATACAGCCATGAACAAATTTTCAAAACCCATGAAATGCCAAAACAACCAATTTTTATGTAACATAACAGGTCATAACATTTATGATAACCAAAAGTGGGTTTTTGTTAAAAAGGGTAATTTTGGAACCAAAGAATACAAGTTAAACCGTAAATTCTGGAAAATATAATGCTGAACTTTTAAAACAGAAGATTATCGTTTTAAATAACCAAATATAAGCTATTATATGTTTAAGGGACAATGGACTTACAAAACGGGCCAGTTTACAAGCTTAAGAGTGTTGTTTCGTTTAAAACCAAACGGGCCGGCTTTTAAAGACTTAAATGCTTCAAAAATATATAATGTATATTTTTCCAGATAGTTATATTTAAAACACTTCATCGTATGGTATAAAACAATTTTGATAGATACAACACTAAACTTACAGAAATAGCAAACCTGGAAATAACTTATTTTTATTATATAAATGTTCCTAGAAAATTTGATGTGTTAATTACAAGGTATTGGTTTGTGTAAACAATATTTTCAAGACATATCGATAAAACCCAACAATACCAGTAACACCAGTGATAACTAGTATTGTTAACCTTTCCTAAATCTCATGACCTGATACTTCGAACAGAAATGATTATGCTACTGATATGAATAAGTTGTATAGCTTTTTTGGTCATACGGTAACATGAAAGCCAACCGAAGGCCCGGACTTTCTGAAAATGGAAACTTTATCAAAACCCGAAAACTGAAGTAAGCTAACTAAAACTCTTAGTAGTTGAACTATAATCCCTAATACACAACACTAATATTATAAAATTATTTGAGTGTAACTTTCTAAAAAAGGAAATTTTATTCACCGGAACCCAACACATTGACTAGCACTTAGAATTGACTAGCACACAATACCCATACATTTTACATTGTTGTCCACTAACTTATTGTTGATTAATATATATACTAAGCGTACTTGGTGGTTCTTAGCATAGTTGCAAGCTCATAGATTGTCTTCAATTATACATATTGCATACGAACTGAAGTGAGTTTCGTGCTACCCTTTTTACTTAAACTTTTTGGGCTGGATACATGTTGGTTTTACTTATAATGTGATATTTATCAAAACTTGTTTCTGACATGTTTTTGTCCCGCTTTAAATTACACAATCATTAACTCATGGAGTGAGCCTATGAATCGTATGGGTGGTACAATTTGGGAAGCCCTACACACAGTGACCCTTTGTCGGGTAAACCATACTGAGGTCTGCGAACCGTTGCGGCATATGACCTAACATTTGGATTAGTGATTGGCAGAGTAATAATTGGGGACGGGTGTCGTTCGGTTGTAAGTCGAGGGGAGGCTTATGATCGAATGCAGGATTAATTGTGGACTTGATTGATGTGCACCATGCTTTATACTTACATACACACAAACTTGCGCGCTTTTATAAATGAACTATTTTTATGTGTATGTGAGCTAAACTCACGAACTCACCAACTTTTTGGTTGACACTTTTTAGCATGTATCCAGGTACTATGTGGATATCAATTTGGATTAGCTTTGTAATGAGAAAGCCTAAGGATAGATACGTATGCCGAACATGAATATTGAAGATTAGATGCCAGTAGAACCAACCACGAGATTGCAGCAGTGTCAGAGAAGAGATAGTTGTGTAGTTACACCATGTCAAAAATACTTAGTGCGAACGTTGTAGATTATTTTTATCAATAATATTCCGCTGCTTACATTGGTACCCATTTGTCAATAAAACTCCCAGGCCCTATTGGCAGGGTGTGACAAATTGGTATTAGAGCCAAAGGTTTCAGCAAATTAGAATTCGTTAGTGATTTCTAGGCTTTAACCGAAATGCTTTAAGGGTCCCTACCCGCTAAGACCCTGACACTGCATAGACCTTGACCAATTAGGTATATGAAGACATTTAGGTGTGATCGAAAATTCAAAGTAGCTCTAAGAGTTGGCTATTGGAATTGACTAGTTCTATGATTTAGCTTATAGTAAAGACTTCATCTTGAGATTTAACTACTAAGTGATAACTTGATTGATTTGAAAGTGTGAATACATGATAAACTATCGATTTTCTCATGGATACTTGTAAGACATTTATGCACACGTGATAATTATTATTGTATATAGGGCGCACTAATTTGATTGGAGCGAGTTATGCTCAAGAGTATCTGCCAATGCCAGAAGGCTACTATATTGAATGGAGCGTGTTATGCTCGGGACTATTTGGGGACTTTGACCCGGTTTTTGTTTTATGAATTTGTTTTTTTTTCATACTTAGCAAAGAAGGTTACGTGATTTACCTTTTTTTGCTATCCATAGAAAGCCATAGATTGAGTAACATAGGGTACCACATTGCATTACTAGGAGTGCCATGTTTAAGTAAGAGCTTTCTTAGGGAAATACAAAACTATAACTAAGAACAAAAATTCATATAAAACACCTAATGGGAGAAAACGAGATTGACCATGCAAGGAAAATTTATAATTATGGGTGATCGACGTAATTATAAATTTGCACGTGTGTGTGAATTCTAGTGACCCTGTTATCGTAACCAACACTACCAACCAAGCCTATTAAAAAATATCATAAACATATATGTACAAATAAAATAGGCACGTTGCTAATTCAAAACTTAAAAGTACTTTGTGAGTTATCCACCATGATGGTACCATTCATTTAGAGCTTAGTGAACTCTTTCGTCACTTTATCAGTTCCTCTTCCATAAGCTAAGTGTATGTGACTTTCTGAGTAGCCGTATTCAAAACTTGTCGCAATTATATATTCCTATAGGTTGGAATTTCTACCTCTTTGACACATATATGTGCTAACCTTTCGTCATGCACAATCTCTAATCCAACGCGACAACTACACCAGTAAGATTTTCAGGATTATAATAGACCCGTCTAGCATTTCTGGACACTTTGACTAGTCAAGATCGCAAAACACTTGATATTGTATTTCCATTCTTCATTCATTGAAATATATCTATCTTGGCGATACTTTTGATATTTCATTAGGCTACTTTACCCCAATCGTTGGTACGCCTTAGCTCTACACAACTACTATCAATGGCTCACGTGAAAGTAACCGGACTTTTCCACACCACCAAGCTTTATTCACGAGTGCTAGTTCATCATGACTCATATTCCAAACCGATATTAATATTATACCTAGGACTCTGAAAACAAAAGTAGAGGTAAGTGAGAGTCTACTAGCTCATTAAAGTCTTTTCAAAGGCTCTCTACCAATAACTTCAAATGTGTAGCTGCGTTTCCTAACGTGCACACGCCTTGATGGATATGCCACTTATATGATCCAAAAGTTTGTTTCTACTCTGCTGGTAATTCGGGTGGTTCTGGAAGTTCAACTAATACCAATCCATTTGCTACACCACCTAGTGTTAATATGAAGGAAGCTGAGCAAAACTTTGCTTTTCTGACGGCTTTTATGTCTTCATATGAAAACTTAGTGAGTAGTAAGATTGCCACAAGTGATTTAACAGATGAGGACTATGATCAAATAGATCCAGATGATCTAGAAATCATGGATTTAAAATGGAACATGGCTATGATCGTTCGTAAAGTTAAAAGATTCATGCAGAGAACTGGAAAAGATCTTCCAGCTTTAAACAAGAAGTTAGGTTTTGACAAATTAAAAGTAAAGTGTTATAATTGTCAAGAATTTGGACATTTCGCGAAGGAATGTGACAAACCAAGGAAAGAATATACTGGACCTCGTGGTCAAAGTCAAAATGCTTCTGCACCACGAGGAAGTGATGCTGAAAAGAAACCATCTTCTTCTACAACACAAGCAATGTTAGCAGATGGAACTGATTGGTCACAACGGTTATTATGCAATGATGTTCAAGCAAATTTGGCTATGTTTGGGTTACATAAAGATTGTCAAGATGCAACTGGTAGTGAGATGACTTCCGATAATGATTCTGGATCTGATTCTGACGACTCTTGCGACAAGCCTTCCGAATCAGTGTTTGCTTGCATGGCCAAGATCATTGAGGTTAGTAACTCTATTTCTGCTACTTCATTTGTTAAATCATCATGTATTGACTGTGAATCTAACAAATCTAAGTTAGAATCATTGAAAAATCAAAATGATAGTCTAATAAGAGAAATTGCTTCTCTTAAGGATACTTATCGACAATCTCTTGAATCTCAAAGGAGATCTCGAGAAAAGATTGAAGCATTGTCGACAAGTAATCACGATCTCAAAGCCGAGTTATCTGTAAAAATGACCATTAATGACCAAAAGTTTCAAGAGAATTTGAAACATCGTTCAAAGATAACTGAGCTTGAGAATGAGGTTCTTGAGTTGAAGAACAAATTGGGGAAATTTATAAATTCATCTTTTCTGTTGAATGAAATTATTGAGGTATCTGGAAAACAAAAGGATTCCAAGAAAGGTATTGGTTTTGTTGAAATTCCACCACCTTTTCATAATGATTATAAAATTAATCCTTTTGCAAGAAAAGAAGGGGATTTGATTCAAAAAGAATCTGTGATTTCTGAAAAACCTAAATTGGTTAAACCTGAAATTGTCAAACCCCAAGTTGCTCCTCAAAAACCTCATGTGGAAAGTAAAAAGGTCTTTGTTGAATATGTTGACGAAGTGATTATTGAAGATGTGTTTGAACTTGAGATAATACACAAGAATAAGAACATTCCTAGTTCTAATTATATTCTGTGCGAACCTCAAGAGTTTGAGGAAGCTGTGTATGGTTCATTCAAATCTCAAATGAACAAGGAAGAAACTGTGAAAACCAAACCAGTGAGGGCAAAGAAGTCAGTTAAACCAAAGATTTCTGATGAGGATTTAATGCGTTTCATTAATCATTCTAGTTCTAAGCCATCTGCTGCTAGAGTTTTTAAGTTAAAAGGAATGGATACGATGTTCACTGAAAAAGATATTCCAATAAGTATTATCAAACCTGAACTTATTGAGAGTGTTTTTGTCAATGAAACTTCAAAAATTCAAGAACTTGAACGTGTGTATGCTCAAACAAAAACATCAGTTCAATCTGACCCATTGACTAAGGCAAAACAACTTTTAAAACAAGCTAAGAAAATTAACTTTGTGAAGTCAAATGAGACAGATACACTAAAAAGTTTTTCGAACTGTTCTAATTTAGATTTTTATTTAAAGAAGAAATCTGAATTATCTGATGAGTTTGCTAAGAGCATGACCAAAAATGTGAGTCATCATCAACCGTCTGCATCATTCATTCCAAATATCTCGCAACAACATCGTGTAGACATGCGAAGTTGTTTCTTATGCGGTCAACAGGGTCAAGTTGTGAGGAATTGTAGTCAGCAGAACTATCAGAATCTTCATCCTTTTATCAAGGACAAATCTAAGCCAATTCCATTGGTCAAGGAGATCCTGAAACGACCTGTTTCGTATGCTGATGATACTCATATTTTGTTCTCTAATGTGAATCCTCGGAAGGTTCTTCATGTCAATGAGACACATGGTCAAGTGAAACCAAAATTCGTTCCAACTGAACCCATATGTTAGAACAAGAATTCAAACATTGTTCAGGCAGCTTACTTAAGACGAAAGTCTAGGAAGCCGGTAACTTATTCACGAGTGGCTGAACAACAGTTGAAATCTGTTCAAGTTAATGATCAAAGAGAAAACCAAAAAGTGCCCAAGACTGAGGCCTGGGCTGCCTTTTTTAAACTAATCACTTTTGTTTGTGTGTAGGGTTCATCCAAGACCATTTCTGGTGAAAACTGGATCATGGATAGCGGATGCTCTCGTCATATCACTGGGAATCTCGATCTATTAACCAACGTAAGAAATATTCAAGGGGTTATGTAGCATTTGCTGGGAATTCTGGAGGCATGATCACACAAGAGGGTGAAGTTTCAAATGGTCACATTACGTTTGAGAAAGTGAATTATTGCGACAAAGTTGATCATAACTTATTGGGTGTATCGCAGATTTGTGATAAAAAGTACACTACGATATTTACTGACAAAGAATGTCTTATCTTGAAACCGGGTTATGTTATTCCCGAGGACATGGTTGTTATGTGATCACCACTATCAAATGATATTTATGTCTTAAATATGAGTTCTAAGATATCCACATCGATCGAAACATGTTTTGTCTCGAAAGCAACCGAGAATGACTCGAGTCTATGGCATCGTAGAATGGGTCACATACATGTCAGAAAGATGAATTATTTAATGGCAATGACTTAGTTGAGGGTGTCTCGTTAAAGAATTTTAAGTTATCTGATCACTGCATTGCATGCAAAAAGGGCAAGCAGAAGAAGAAGACACATCCTTCTAAGTTATTGAATTTCATTGATACTCCTCTTGAACGACTTCATATGGATTTGTTTGGTCCCGTGAATCATGCGAGTATTTCTGGGGATTGGTATTGTCTTGTCGTGACTGATGATTATTCAAGATACTCTTGGGTGTTATTTATGAGTTCGAAGGATCAAACACCGGTTTTGGTACTAAACCTTATTACTAAGATCGAATCACTGTATAAACAAAAGGTGAGGAGAATTTGAAGTGATAATGGTACTGAATTCAAAAACACTATATTGGATTTCTTTTGTATTCAAAAAGGAATTCACCGAGAATATAGTGCACCTTATGTACCTCAACAAAACGGTGTTGCTGAACGGAAAAATAGAACTCTGATTGAAGCTGCACGCACAATGCTTGCTGATTCTAAGCTTCCTGTCCAATTCTGGAATGAAGCAATGAATACAGCTTGTTATACGCTTAATCGAGTTCTAACTGTGAAACGACTCAAGAAGACAAGCTACGAGCTTTTAAATAATAGAAAACCTAATTTAAAGTACCTGGAACCATTTGGGTGTCCGTGTACAATGTTGAAGAAGGATTCGGGTAAATTTGAAGAAAAAGCTATTGTAGGGTATTTCTTGGGATATGCTTCTCCAAAGAAAATGGTTTTTAATTTCACATCTGGTTGTGTTGAAGAATGGTACCATGTGGATTGTCAGAAGTACACTACTCATTCACAAGAAAAAGGTCCAGACTGGATGTTTGACTACGATAGTTTATTTAATTCATTTACTTCTTCGACTGAACACATCGACGAAGATCTGGTTCGAGCATATTTTGAAGATCATTTGACCATTCCAAGATTTTCAAGTTCTAATGATGTTGAAGCTCAACCAGATGCTCCAGCTGAAGAACCTCAAGTTGTTTCTCCAGTTGCTATTGATAATGTTCTTCTTCTTCTGATGATGATCAAGCTGAAGTTCAAGTTATTGACCTTGAAAGTGATAATGTTTCATCTCCTGAGTTAGGTGAACATTACACTAACTTATTTGATAATGTTATTGTTCCTGAGAATCCTACTCTTCGGATTCATGGATATCATCCACAGGAAAACATCATTGGAGAACTTGATGTGGGCGTTCGTACACGTCATCAAGTTGCTTCATCAAGTGATAATAACATATTGTGTGCTTACACTAACTTACATTCTTCGGGAATTGTAAATCTTGCTAAATTCTATTGCTTTCTATCTCAAGTTGAGCCAACGACAGCTCGTAAGGCACTTGAAGATCCTTCTTGGGTAGAAGCTATGCAAGAAGAATTACAGCAATTTGCACGTTTGGGTGTTTGGGACTTAATAGACAAACCTGCTAGAGTCAAGAAAGCCATTCCGACTAAGTGGGTATTTAAGTGTAAGAAGGATGATCGAGGGGTAATTGTGAGAAACAAGGCACGATTAGTGGTGCAAGGTTTTCATCAGCAAGAGTGTATTGATTACACAGAGGTATATGCTCCAGTTGCAAGATTAGATTCGATTCGAATCTTCCTGGCATATGCAGCTTATAAGAATATCAAGGTCTATCAAATGGATGTTAAAAGTGCTTTTCTCAATGGTGAATTACACGAGGAAGTGTTTGTTTTACAGCCTCCTGGTTTTGAAGATCCTGATTATCCGGACCGTGTTTACCGATTAAACAAGGCCCTGTATGGTCTACATCAAGCCCCGAGAGCATGGTATGGCACGCTCGCCGACCATCTTACTGATAATGGCTTCAAACGAGGGACTGTCGACTGCACTTTATTTCATAAAACTGTCGGTGACGATCTTCTCCTAGTCCAGATTTATGTCGACGATATTATTTTTTGGTCTACAAACGACACATTGTGTAAGGAGTTCGAGAAGTCCATGCAAACAAAGTTCGAGATGAGCTCGATGGGAGAGATGAATTTCTTTTTAGGGTTGCAGGTTCACCGGTCTGCTCACGGAATTTTTATTCACCAGACTAAGTATGTGAACGATGTCTTGAGCCGATTCAAGATTTTTGTCGGAAAAATCCCTTCTACTCCTCTTCCAGTAGGGCACAACTTATCACCGGATGAATTGGAGGATTCCGTTGATCCTACCCCTTATCGTGCTATGATCGGTTCTTTAATGTATTTAATGGCTTCTCGTCATGGTATTATGTTTGCTGTTTGTCTTTGTGCTAGGTATCAAGCAAGTCCACAAGTGACTCATCTAGCTGCAGTCAAGAGAATTCTTCAGTATTTAAGGGGAAATCCAGACATCGGATTGTGGTACCTCAATGATTATACTTTCGATCTTACTGCCTACTCAGACTCAGATTATGGAGGATGCAAGATCAATTTCAAGTCTACTACAGCGGGATGTCAATTTTTAGGAAACCGGCTTGTTTCCTGGCAGTGTAAGAAGCAGACAACGGTCTCCACTTCAACCGCCGAAGCTGAGGTTGTTGCAGCCTCGAGTTGCTGTTCCCAGGTTTTGTGGATACAACAACATCTTCGCGACTACGGTTTGAAGTTTCTTACTACTCCTATTTTGATTGATAATTCTGCTGCAATTTCTATCACAAAGAATCCCGTACAACATTCGAAAACAAAACATATCGAAATTCGATATCACTTTATACGGATTGCTTTGAGAAGAGGTTAATCGATCTTGAGAAAGTACATACTGATTTTCAGAAAGCCGATCTGTTTACTAAAGCTTTTGACAAAACGCGTTTTAAATTTTTGCTTGATTTAAACAGATTGAAGACCCTCGCTGATATCCGTAAACAAGGATGACTATCTTTATTTTCTGTCATATTTTTTTTAAAAAATTTATTTTGGTTTTAGGGGGTGAAAATCTAGAAAATACAAAAATATTGTGCTTTGAGTTTGTATAGATAAAACCCAAAAAAACATAGAAAAATCAAAAATATTTCTTTATACAAAAATATTGTGCTTTGAGTTTGTATAGATAAAACCCAAAAAAAACATTAGAAAACATAGAAAAATCAAAAATATTTCTTTCTTGTTTTTAATCTGAAAAACCAAAAACATTTTAAAAATTAGAAAATCTCAAAAATATTGTGATTTGTGTTTGTATAGAAAAATTTCTAAAAAAGTCAAAAAGAATGTGAATTTCGTTTTTGTTAAGAAAAATCCGAAAAAACAAAAATATTTTTTTTTTTTTAAGTTTGTATAGAGAAAAACCAAAAAGATTTTTGCAGACGTTTTTAGATTATTTTCTCGCTGAAAATTATGTCGGTTATTTAAGTTTGTGAAGCATGCTTGCATGTCTTGGTCCTATTATTCACTTGTGAATTGATGGTTAGCCATTTATTTATTAACTTAAGTTAACTGGGGCTATTAAATTTATCTTTTCTTTATTTTATGCTCCTCAAAATTTTGAGTTTTTGAAGCAAAAAGAGAACATGATAGTACATTGATTATCTTGAACCCAAATCTAGCAAAAAGTAAGCTTAAAAGACTATGTGCTTAATTGTATTGGTGCATTGGTAGGTCTTAAAACAACCTAGTAGAGTAAAGTATGTGATATAAACATAAAGATATGCCAAATTGAAAGAGGTGTTAGTTTCTAGCAAAAGTATTGGTGAGGATGGCAGAAATGTAATAACCAGTCATACTCAAGCCTTATATTTGTTGATCACCCAAAAAATAAAATAAAGCAAATAACAAGCGTTAGGATTCTGGACATTGTGAGTCTTTATGCGGCTCATCTGGGTATTCATAAGCATGAATATTTCACTCGCTTTAAAGAAGCAAACCCAAAGTCATTAAACTTGATCACCGCTGTACTTCGTACAATTTAAATTACTGACTTGATCAAAATCCGCTGTTAGTCATACAATTGTTCCTCCCTTGTGTGCGTCTTAATACCATTAAGAAACAGACCCCAGGGGATACAATGTATGTAAGCCGACAGATGAACTCGTGCATACTCACTCACAGTAAAGGAAACTTGATGCATTGCTCAAAATTTCAAAATTGGTATCAAAAATTTTGATCAACAATATAATGGTTTAAGTCAAGTTGGGGTGATTTGGCAAAAATCAAATTAAGCCTGAACCGAGATTAGAGGCTGATAGTTTCTGATATCTGTGCTTTAATTGAACAAATTAATCATATCACAAAAATACTTGAATGTGTGTTTTTATATTTATGTGGATAACAATACCAATGACCGACTTATCGCCAGTCATAATATCGCTGTAATATAAAACTGTGATGGAAGGGCAATTTGGTCAATATGATTCTCTGCTCAAACTCGACAAAAATACAAAAATATATACTGTTTTTGATAAATCATTGAAAAACACAAAAAGATTGTCTATTTTTTAATTGTTCGGATATTCTTTTGTAAATACAGTCTTTATTTTTTTATATAATACCAAAAATATTTTTGTTTTTCTTTGTACATATTATTTTAAGTTATGTTTCGGAAAACTGAAACGTTTTTTTTAAGGTATTTGGTTGCCGGGATAAAAAGATTCTCGATAACCTAATTTATTTATTTTATTTAATTATTTAATTCATTTGATTATTTAATTTAAAATTAAATAAAAGATTTTTTTTATTAATTAGAATCTGATTCGTTATTTATGGATACCGAACTAGGTGATTCTTTAGCGAACTAGCTTCTGGTTCGCTAACCTAATTCGCTTCCGCTCTCTGTAACGAATCATCCTTTCGTTATGCATATTTAACGAATCATAACACGAATCATGTCTTGATTCGCTATCTTTAATTTAACGAATCAAGTAGCGATTCGCCAACATAAGGTAACAAATTGAGTTAGCGAATGGGCTAATTCGTTAACTTTAATTTAAACGAATCGCCTGATTCGTACAAGTTGTACCTCGAGTTGCGTGCAAGGTCTATATAAGACAAGAATAACGAACAGGCCTCCACTGTTCGCCTTCTTCCTTCATCTATAAGTAACCTTATTCAAATTTTCTCTGAAATTTCAATCTTAACGTTTTGATATTTCTAGGTTATCTTTGGATTTCTAAGGTATAGCCGAACATGACGATCTAATTTTCATCAACAATGGTTATGATTTGATAGCTAAATTATGAATTTTTAGTGTTTTAAGGGTTTCCGAGTTTATAAACCCTATTTATTTATGATTTGTGTTGATAAACTTGATGAATTAGATGTCATTGTGATCGGAATGTCATTTTGATACCCTTGGTGGACTTTAATTATCATTCGATTATTGTTTGCTGGGTTAATTGATGATTCATGTTCTTCATGTTTATAGTTGGTTCGTTTAACCCTCAGTACATGGTGATATTGTCTCCTGGCTCTTTGATTCAGACCTTAAAGTATGTATAGTCAAGTGGGAAAAGGGTGTCCAGTTTTACGAGAAGATAATGGATGCTCTGACATTACCCCGGTGGGATATTCGTACTCTCACGAGACGTCCATTTATCAATCGTGGGGGTTACCGAACAGCTGAGTAGTTTCACCAACACTTACTGTTCGAGGTCAGTCATGGCTTCAAATTCTTCAAGCCCCAGGTCCCAAGACGTAAGCGCATTGACGAGATTGATCCAAGGACCGGCTGGAAGAAATTTGTCTTGAACGTGAAGCCGCCAAAGACGATGAAAAAGGTTCCTATGAAGACAATGCCTCAAGATATTTATCTGTCTTTCAACCGTTGGTACTATGGCAATCCTACTGGCGAGGCCGTTATTGTTCGTGGTCGAGGACTGCAGACCGAGCTCATCAAGATAATCGACCCGATGTGGTTGGTTAATTTATCAGAGACAGACAATGATGTGCTACACAGGAAGCAGATTTTGTTCGAGCGCCAAGAAGATTACGACCTGGCTATGCAATTCCAACGAGTCGTTCGTGTGTGTCATGAACATGGAATTCATAGTTGCAGAGAATGGCAGTCCAAGCGCTTCAAATAAGTTAAAGACAAAGAGTTCAAGACGAGGGGGTGTCTGTTAGTGCACGATTTTGCGTCTAGAGTATTTGTATATATCGTTAACGTTTTTGTTTATTACTTAATGTAATTAATAGCCAGATCGCTAAGTTAAAGGCTAGTTCGCTAGGGGATGTTAACGAATCAGGGGGTGTTTCGATATGTTACTTATGTAACGAAGGGGAAGCTGGTTCGCTAGGGAATGTTAGCGAACTAGATCACCTTCTATATATAGTGAACTACTGTTCACTTGTAATATAAGTTTTGGAGATAAGTTTTGAGCTAATTAACGAACTGATGTTCAATCTCTCTCTCAAGCTTCACCTAATATTATACAAACGTTACTGATAATATATTGATAATAGATATACATATACACAACACTGAATCGATGTTAATTATGAGCTAGATCTAGTACTAATCGGATACTCACAGATCTGAGATCTGTTATTGTTATTGATTGGTAATCCGGGGATCCAACAAAGAGTTATATTCTGGTCCATTTCTCGGACACCATAACTCCCTAATGACAAACCCAAACGGGTTGGTTCCACTTTTGGAACTTAGTATTATGAGTTTAAAAGATAACCCAATTGGTCTTACACAATTTGGTTTAATGAGTTGATAGAACCATTAAAATAGTTTTTGTTGCGCAATCTGCTTAACTGTTAGTACCTATCTGTAATGGTTGAATTATCGTGAGTTTTCTATGCTTGAGAAAAATATAGTAAAAATTGTTTGAGAAACCTGATTCGTATATCATACTGTGGTAAATTTTTCAGAATTTATCCTTAATCTTTTCTTTGTGAATAAAATCAGTTTGTACATGCCAGAATCTGTCTCGTGAACTGAATGATGATAAGTTAAGTTGTATGATGAATATTTGGTTGCTTTGCCATGATATGATGTGTGGATACATGTTAGGACTTTCGGTACTGTTGACATTACTTATTATCACCAACGATTCGTCGGGTCAAGTTTGTGTTTGTGTGTGAGTTCATACGTGGGTCTTAGAGTCATGTGTTGTTGAACATACTCTCATAACTTAAAACACTTGTACTAGGTAATAGTTAACGAGTCAAATGCATTCATTTAGTTTTTAGAAAACTCTGTTACACGTGACACCAGGTTTTGGATTGAAAACACTGACATACTTGAATACTAGTTTTGAAAACACTAAACGTTTGCCTATACTTGTTTTCTAGATTAAAAACACAAAACGTTTTGAAGTATTGGTTATGTAACCTGTTGAAATGGGCAAAAACGAGCTGAACTATTGATTTTTTTATTGCTGAATTGCTGTAAAATTAGTCAAAACGTGCTGAAACGAGCTGTTAAGTGTTGAAACGGACTGAAAAATCGATGAAACGAGCTGTTTAACATGATGTTGGCTGTAAAAACGAGCTGTTACGTGCTGAAACGAACTGAAAACTTGCTGAAACGAGCTGTTTAGCATGTTGTTTGCTGTTAAAACAGCTGTTAAGTGCTGAAACGGAATGAAAAGTCGTTGAAACGAGCTGTTTAGCATGTTGTTTGCTGTAAAAACGAGCTGTTAAGTGCTGAAATGAGCTGTTAAGTGCTGAAACAGACTGAAAAATCGCTGAAACGAGCTATTTAACATGATGTTTGCTGTAAAAACAAGCTGTTACGTGCTGAAACGAACTGAAAACTTGCTGAAACGAGCTGTTTAACATGCTGTTTGCTGTTAAAACGAGCTGCTAAGTGCTGAAACGGAATGAAAAATCGCTGAAACGAGCTGTTTAGCATGTTGTTTGCTGTAAAATTAGTTGTTAAGTGCTGAAACGAACTGGACTGGAACATGAATTTTAATGATAAAACTAAAACATTTCCTCCGTTGTCCTTGATAAAAAAAATAAAGACTCGAGACCCGTTTTGACCCGTTCCGACCTTGACCCATTTTGACCCGGACCCGTTATGACCCGATCCTTTTGACCCTGACCCGTTCCGACCCGAACCATAACAACCTTTTTTTTAGTTGACCAGTTCCAACCCTGACACGTTTCGACCCTAACCCATTCTGACTCATAACCCGTTTCGACCCAACCCAACCCATTTGCCACCCCTCTGTTTAATGTATATCGACGGGTTAGACGAGTTGTACCTCTTAAGACACAATTTAAAATTATATGCATAATGGGTCATTAGAGATTTCAAGGCCCAATATGGCCCATTAGGACATGTATGACTTGTATTTGTCTATTATGGTCTAATATGACTCCCTATAACACGATATAACCCTTAAATATCTAATGTTACATATCACATGCCATAATAGGCCACTAAGAGATTACAAGCACTAATATGGCCCATCAAAGCGACTATGACATGAAAAAGGCTATAATGGGCCACTAACACAAACAAGGCCCAATAAGACCTATTAATGAAAGTATCACATGTTATCGGCCATTAACATCTAACTATGACTAATGACATTCCTATACAACCTTCTTAGAGCAACTATGATGTGATAAAGGCTATAATGGGCCACAAACACCATTTAAGGTCCAATAAGGCCCATTGATGAAAGTATGACATATTATTAGGCTTTAACCAAACTATGACTCACTAAACTCATATTCAACACTTTTAGAGCAACTATGATATGATATAGACTACAATTGGTCACTAACAACAATCAAGGCCCAAGACGGCCAATTAATGCAAAGTATGACATGCTACTAGGCGTTAACACCAACTATGAGTCACTACACTCCTACACAACCTGTTAAATTAACTATGACATGATATAGATATATTGGGCCATTAACAACAAATAAGGCTCAATATGTTCCATTATAAAAGTATAACATGTTATTGGGCGTTGACACATGACTATGGCTCACTACACTCATATACAACCTCCTTGTAGCGACTATGACATGATAGGTGATATAATAGGCCACTAATACCAATCAACGCCATTTGATGAGACCAACTATGACTCACTACACTCCTATACAACCTGTTAACGTAACTATGACATGATAGACCCATACTGGCCATTAACAACAATTAAGGTCCAATAAGGCCCATTGACGAAAGTATGGCATATTATCGGGCGTAACCAAACCATGACTCACTAAACTCATATTCAACCATTTTAAAGCAACTATGATATGATAGAGACTACAATGGGTCACTAACAACAATCAAGGCCCAAGACGGCCTATTAATGCAAAGTATGACGACCAACTATGACTCACTACACTCCTATACAACCTGTTAACGTAACTATGACATGATAGAGACGATATTGGAAATTAACAACAGTCAAGGCCCAATATGGCCCATTAATAAAAGTATGACATGTTATCGGGCGTTGACACATGCCTATGGCTCACTACACTCATATACAACCCTCTTGTAGCAACGGGGACATCATAGATGCTATAATGACCACTAATACCAATCAAGGCCCATTGATGAATGTATAACATGTTGGGCCATTGACACAAATCATGGCCAAATAAGGTCTATTGACGAAAGTATGGTGTGTTTCAGGCGTTAACACCTAACCATGACTA
Organism: Bidens hawaiensis; assembly: GCF_021521415.1. Taxonomy (NCBI): domain Eukaryota; kingdom Viridiplantae; phylum Streptophyta; class Magnoliopsida; order Asterales; family Asteraceae; genus Bidens; species Bidens hawaiensis. The sequence continues at coordinate 57,187 of NW_027506174.1, read as the reverse complement.
ATGACAGTCCTATACAACTCTTTTAGAGCAATTGTGACATGATAGATGTTACAATAGGACACTAACACCGATCAAGAACTACACTAATGAAAGTATGGTTTATTGGGCGTTAACACTGATTGCTACACTCTTATACAACTCTTTTAGAGCAACTATAAATATCACTTGTATTTATTTTCTATGTTTTTATATTTAAAATACAATTTCTTATAGTATTTAAGGTTTAATTAGTTGTTATATATATATATATATATATATATATATATATATATATTTACACTAACAACCCTTTATTTTAATTATTAAAAATAAATTAAATTCATATTTAATTCATATTAATTTCACTTTCCTCAAAATTTCAAATTAAATTCACCCCCCTCTTTTCTTCAAAAAATTTTGAATTACCCTCCCATTCTTAAATTTAAATTTGACCACATACTTAACCTACCTTTTTTTATTTCTCTTCATTCCTTCTTATTATTCTTCTTCTTCATCTCTTTACACCCACCATAATCCTCAATCATTAATTCTCTAACTCACTCAATTCTTAACCAAATCTTTTGATTCCGGGCTCTAATATAATTATTTTTGCGAGAGGAATTCACGTGTGGTGTCGGTTTTCATCAATTCTACCTCGTTTTTTGCCGGATTCGTGTTGAGTGTGAAGAACCCTAAGAACCAAGTTTGGGGATTTTCAATTTTAAGTGTTATTTCTTGTAATTGAAGCTTAGTACATCTTCTTTCATCGCTAAAAAGGTATGCATTTGACTTGTTTGATGACAACAGTTTGCTGACAGATTCGTTTTCGTTTATTTATTGGTATGTAACTTGATGTTAAACGATGATTACTGAACAATTTTTTATTCTAGGATATAGCACTATGAGTCTAGTTTCTAGAAAGGTAAAGTTTATAATTTTTGGACACGTTTTGAATAGTTTTTATGATTTTACAAAAACACTGGTCAAAGCTGATTCGGGGAGTTATATTTTGGCCTGTTTTTCCGACACCATAACTCCCTAATGACAAAACCAAATGGGTTGTTTCCAGTTCTGAAAGTTAGTATTATGAGTTTTGAAGACAACCCAATTGGTCTTGCACAATATAGATTAATGAGTCGATAGAACAATTATACAAGTGTTTGTTGTGCAATCTGCTGAACTGTTGGTACATATCTTTAGTGGTTGAATTATTGTGAGTTTTGTATGTATGAGAAAAATATTATAAAATTCTTTTGAGAAACCTAATTCATATATTCTACTGTGGTAAATTTTGTAGAATTTATACTTAATCTTTTCTTAGTGAATAAAATCAGTTTGTACATGCTATACTCTGTCTCGTGAACTAAGTGATCATAAGTTAAGTTGTATGATGAATGTTTGGTTGATTTGCCATGATACGATGTGTGAATACATGTTAGGACTTTTTAGTACAGTTGACATTGATTATTATCACCAACAAGTCGTCGATTCAAGTTTTTGTTTGTGTATACATTATGTCTAATGTGATTGTGCGTGATAGTCGTCGTGCTTTGAGGTTTCGCCTCACATTATGATGCTAGGTATGATGCTAATATTTTAACAATTTTAGGTTCAAAAAGTTAGAGCCTAAATGGAAAAAGATGAAAAGAATTCAAGATACGAGTTGGAAGAACGAGCGCAACGAATGGAATAAATGGAAAAAACTTAAGGAAAACGAAGAAATGAGGCAAAAACAATTTGATTAGTTTATGAGAAAGTTTGAGGTCGGTAGTAATTAGTAGTAGTTTCAAATATTTTGAATTCATAACTTATTAGTGAACGTTTGTTAATGTAAACTTGTTTTGAATCTATGTTATTGTGTTTGTTAAACTTATGAAATAGCCATATTTATCTATGTGTGATCAAAAGTATGATAATAGCCACACTTTATATTACAAAAGCATTATGTGTGACAAATGGTAAGACAACGGCCACACCACAAACTACAAAAGAGTGTTTGACTGGAAAGTTCACATTTTTAGCCACATTGACAATAACCTCCTGTGTCTATATGATATGATTAGCCACACAATACCTCACTATGTGTGACGAAAAGTTTGACAATAGCCACACTTTAAATTACAAAAAGCATTATGTGTGACAAACGGTAAGACAATAGCCACACTATAATCTACAAAGGAGTGTTTGGGTGGCAAGCAAACATTTTTAGCCTCTTTTAACGTAATTTCTAGTGTCTGTATGATATAATTAGCCACTCTATTTTTAATTTAAGTGGTCATTTCTTTGCTATATCCACACGGTATAGGTCACAATGCAAGCTTAACACAACCCTATTGGCCACATTATTATAAAATTCATGTGGCTATATACGTGCAATGGTCACTCATAGTAAATAGTTATGTGGCCATTTTCTACCATTTAGCCACACTTATTGGAGAGGATTCTTGATGGCCAGCAACTAATGCCTGTACCCTTTAGCCGCACTTATTACCACGTAAGGCCACTAAAAACTGTGTGTGGCCATATCATACCCACGGTGTCGCGACCTTTGGCAACATATGACCTGAACCAAATGTGTGTGGCTAAAGGCCTACGACCAAACTTTTTTCGTGTGGCCGAAGGTCAATTTTCACGTAGTGTACAACGGCTCCAAGACCAATTCTACCTCAAAGTTCGCTACTGGAAGCTCCCAGCACGTGGTCAATGAACTTTGAAGGATTTATGGAAGAGTGGCGGATTATTAGGAAATGTTGTTACTTGATTTTTTCTTTATAATATCAAGATAACGATCAATTAGAACTCACTTGTATTCACACACACTAAGAGCAAAACTCATACCTCTCTCTACACACTAGCATTCATTGTAACATTGATCGTAATATCTAAAACACTTGTAACCTTTTTTGTGATTAATAAATTTGTGATCGACGAGTTGTCATCACCCGGGTTTTGTTTTCCTTTGATCTAAACAAAATCAAGGGGTTTTTCCTCGCAACAAATCTCGGTGTTACTCATTACTTCATTCGCATAATCGTTATTGTTATCATAGCACTATACCTCACTTTTACGGATTTGGATATATTATCCTTAGAAGATTTTTATCCAAAACAGCCATCTTTCCTCGTTGAAAGTATTGGATTTGAATGAATATGCATTCTTTAGACAACGCTCCTCCTAGGATCATGAACATCGAAATGAAGTCCAACCCGGATAACCATTATGAACATTCTTGAAATTCACTTCGCTCCTCGAAGTTCCTTTCACCTATTGAAAACTCTTTGTTTTGTTTATTATTACTACTTTGTGAGGAGGGATGAATAACATCGTACAAAGAGCTCCAACATGACGGTTGAAGTATTTAGTCGATCAATTCATTGATTTACCTTATTCTTGGTAGGAATCTATTCCGTTGTTTAGACCACCCCTAATCAGCCCAAATTATTCAAACAAACATGTTTCTTTAAATGGATAGTTTCCACAATGTGAGATGGAAGATCTTCAGTTAAAGTGCTAGAATATAATCTTTTCTAAACGCAAGAATCTAATGTGTCGAACAATTCTTGTAAAAGCCAATGTCACTCTTTGAATTTATGAAGTTACCCTTGGTATAAAAATCTTAAGACCTGATATAGGAGTCTACATACCGATTGAAACTTGTTTGCCTGACCATACCATTGCAATATGATCTTGAGGAATAGAAAAAATAAGACGCCTTTTTGACTTGACTTCCAATACTTTTCAATACCTCCTTCAAGACAATAAAGTCCCCCAAAGGCAAACTATAACCTTCGTTACTTAACCGTTATGTTCTTGAAGAAACTAATTACTACAACATTTTCTCTCAGTAAAGTCCTTTAGTTTCGTATAAGCCTAGATGGCTAATCATATTTTATTTGATGATTTTTAAATCTCTGGTTGGCGTTAGTAATTTATTTGGTCTTGTGAGGCATTCATAATACTAAACATCCTAGTCAAACTACTAACAATTTGTCATCCTTCTAGTTTCGTAGTGTCATGGAGCTGGGTATATTAAGTTAACAAAGTTGGAAAATATAAAACGAGAATACTACATGTTACTCTCATCTATGTAACCTAAGTAGAATTGCGAGGACGAAATTCTTATAAGTTGGAAAGACTATAACAAACCCAAAATGGGGCTGAAATTTGTTTTTTATAAAAGAAAATTATCGTTAGATACCAAGTGAAATGTTGGTCGAAGCGAACCGTATGCCGATACGCTTGGCCCAAAGAAACAAAACGAACCGAAACTCGTTTTACCCAAACAAACACGAGCCCGATAAGTCAAAAATTTTATGAAACATTCCAATAATTATTTAATCTTACCGAGTATCCAAAATATATAACTCAACTATCAAACACTTCCTAAATCAAATTTGAACACTGAACCAAACGAACAAAAGCCGATACACAAGAATCGTGATGTGTAATACAATCATCTACAATATATAACTCAATATATAACTCATGACTTTATATAAAAAAATCAGCCCTCTTCTCTATCTTATTTAAAAACATATTTATCTAAAGTTTATAAAAAATAAAATAATATAATACAATATTTTGTATATCCCCAAAATCAAAATCAAATCCCTGGAACCAATGAAAACCCATGGCAACCCCTACTGCTCACCAATCTTGTTCCATCTCTGCAGCCCCGATCAGATTTTGTGCAATGTCTTCAATATCCTAGAAAATCTGATCAAATCTCTCATCATCTTAATTTAAATTAACAATATCATTCTTTATCTTTACCCAAAATGTCTTGAAACTAAACTCTATATTCTCTCTGTTTTCTACTAAAGAATCCGAATTAGCGAGGTCATCAAGAAATCCGGTAATTCGTTGTTATAACCTCATTCAATTGTGATTATGAGTCATGTTCGATTGTTCATAATGTTATTTTAACAAAAAGAAACCACAACCTCAGTCTCTCTCACTGTGTGTTGTTGTTCGTGGACTCAGCCCAAGGAACCATAAACCAATCCTCTCTTTAAACCCTAACGTGCACGAGGTACCATAGCCATATTCGTTTCTGTTTTTGTAGCATTGTAAACTTTAAACCCGGGATAATACCAGAGTGTTTGCCGTAAATGAACAAGCAAATACCGGTGAAAAACCCTCGCAAAACTTAATAACGAGCATGTTAAAAATCATGTAAACTCCCTCTGAATATGCATTTAAACCAACTAATGGTCCATGAACAAACCACTTTGTTAAAATGACCAGAAAAATACACAGAAATTATTGTTGGGGTGAAACTTCTAAAAATCACCCGATATACAGCCCCAAAACCTGTGGCCAAATTAATGGCCATTCAGTAGCTCGTTTAAAGACGAACTAGTTAGAAAACCAAACCGACACGTGAGCATGTTAACTTTTGGACTCCTAACATTATTTCCACAAGTTAAACGCGTTTATTCAAGTCCTAAACTCTGGAAAAATACCAGCTCCAGCTGACAATAATAAACCGTGTATTAAAAAAAAACCTTTTATTCCAGCACTTTTGTAACTCGTGTAACTAAGAAACGAGCCCTGCACCCTATCTTGATAAAACCGATATATAGGATGCCTTCGGGCTCCTCGGGCTCAGGATTTTCTAACGGCTATCCCCATTGAAGGATTAGGCCAACGTATGTCGGGTTTGGAGTATCGGGCTATCCTTAAGTACCGGTTAATGATCCCTATGTTCCCGACGGATGAACCTTGCCCAATTTGTCGCAAGGTCTGTTTGGATTCTTTTGGTGACCATGCGGTGCATTGCAAAGAATTGCCTGGCTTTAAATACAGACATGATCTGGTTAGGGATGTTCTGTGTGATGTTCTTAAACGGGCAGGGATTTCTGCTAAAAAGGAGGCCCCTGTTAACTTTCTCACGGATCCTATTGAAGGGAGGTCTACTTTACGACCAGCTGATATTCTTGTGTTCGGGTGGGCAGGGGGGAAACACGCCTGTGTGGATCTTACAGGAGTGTCTCCTCTTGTTGGGCTCAGGGACCGTGGGTTTGTTGTGGGTCAGGCTGCGTTGAAGGCTGAATCGGGCAAAGTTGTTAAACACGAGAAAGCTTGTTTAGATAATCAACATGTCTTTCTACCATTTGCCTTTGATACATTTGGTTTTCTGGCTCCAGAGGCTGTGAAATTTTTGAGTAGGGTTCAGCGCGTCGTACACGGAACCTCTTCAGCTTCTAGGTCTCAAAGCTTCGTTTTTAGCAGGATTGGCTTTGCTGTTCAAAAGGGGGTTGCGGCGCAGCTTGTTGCCCGTTTGCCTGCCACTTTATTGTAATCGTTTTATAGTAAATTATATAAAATTTATAACACAAAGGTTGATCAAACAAATCTGTATATTGATAATAATATTTGGGTTTGTTACATACAGATGTTACAGACATCTGTTTATATACACGATACATACATACAACTATACACACATGACAGTTTTGACCCTTGTAGTTCGTTTACATTAACATACTAAATTAAAACATAATATAAATAATAAATGACTAAAATGACCCTTCGAGTTGTGTTCGAGTTGAGTGTGATTATATCCAACAATTAATCACGATCAACTTGTAGTAGGTCTTTGACGCCGAGTTGTTCCCTCTTTGTGATGAACTTGATTCTTGGTAGCGCCTTTGTTAAGATGTCAGCCTTTTGTAATATTCCATTAATGTGTTAAACAGTTATTTGTTCATGTTCAATGCATTCTCGTATGAAGTGATAACGAGTATCTATGTGCTTTCTTCTTCCATGAAACACGGGGTTTTTCATTCAGGCTATTGTTGATCGGTTGTCAACCATCAAGGTTACTCTTTCTTCTTTCCATCATGTTAAAGCACTAAGTAATCTCTTTAACCATAATGCCATGAATTCTGACTCGCATGAAGATAATGCTACGGTAGGTTGCTTTTGAGTGCACCAACTCTGGAAAAATACCAGCTCCAGCTGACAATAATAAACCATGTATTAAAAATAAAAACCTTTTATGCCGGCACTTTTTTAACTCGTGTAACTAAGAAACGAGCCCTGCACCCTATCTTGATAAAACCGATATATAAAATCGATTTATAACACAAAGATTGATCAAACACATCTGTATATTGATAATAATATTTGGGTTCGTGACATATAGATGTTACAGACATCTGTTTATATACACGATACATACATACAACTATACACACATGACTGGTTTGACCCTTTTAGTTTGTTTACATTAACATACTAAATTAAAACATAATATAAATAATAAATGACTAAAATGACCCTTCGAGTTGTGTTCGAGTTGAGTGTGACTATATCCAACAATCACCCCCTTAATTGTAACAACTCGGGTTTTTGAACTTATATTTTTACCTGACTCGGTTTAAAGTTCGGATCATTTTTGTTAAATAAATATAATGCGTTTATCGAGCTTAAATTTATTTATACATTATTATTCATTTAATTATAATTATAACTTTTACGTTTTGACATTTTTAACCCAATCTATAAGCTTTAATTTATTTTGTATCCATCCTCAAATATCAGGGTCCTTTTTGTAAATACTATTATAACCCATTTTCACCAAACAGATACCCATCATCCAGACCCAAATCCGTATTTGTTTCTTGTACCCGAATGCTTAGTTTGTTAACTTGGACTACGATTCACGCTATAAACGTGTTAATTTATCTCTTAATCATGTTGTCATCGCTATCATCAACCTCATCGTCATCATCTATTAGAAAATTTCGGCTTCTTTCGTTGAATATTATCCGATTTAAAATTTAAACGAACCCTATAATCGTTTCCTATATAAATGATCTTATAAACGCAATTAAACTTGCGCAAACAATCATCAAACCTTCGCCACTAATTACCCTATACTTAATCGCGTTATCGTGCTCTGTTAATTGTTGTTCTTGATCTCCTCGTCGCCGGCCACTGACGGAGCAATTAACCCCCTTCTGGACATCAATCAAGGTACATAATTGTTGCTGATCAAAAGCCATATGGCTGATTTGATTAACAATATCGGATTGAATCGAATTGATTTGTTAGGGTTTATACTCAACTGATCGTTTACTGTTTCTGTTTACATTTTATGGGAATCAGTTTTGTTTGCAAGTCACATGCAGTCCAGATGGTTAAACGTATGGATTGTGGGGCGGACGTTGCGGGTTCGGCCCCCTACCACCCGGTATTTTTAGCATTTATTTTGTTTATTTTCTTTTAAATCAGTTAATAAACATGTATTAAATAATAATAATTAATTAAAACTATTTTAATGAAAACCGACTTTACAATACTTGTTTAACTCGCATTTCCTTCGTGTATATACATATAAGCATACATGTATGTATATATAATAACTTAAAAACTAATGTTTTGATATATATAAAAGAAATCAAGTGAACTAATTTTATATATATATTTATAAAACTAAGAATAATATTTTCAAGATATGTTTTTATAATCAAACTAATTATTTTAAATAATAAATCTTTATATAAAATATTATAATATTAATTTAATGGCTATCGAGTCTTCATAATTAATCTTGTGCTTTACTTAGCGTATCTGTACTTTTCTTTTCCTTTTTAGGCTTTAGCGTCAACGCGTGATTTTCGCATATCATCATTCTTAGTATCTCGATCACCTTTTTGTTCGTCTATCGAGGTGAGTACCACATTCCCCTCTTTTTACTCGTTTTCTTGGGGACATATGCGTAAACTATATTTCTCATATATACTTATACACAAAACTGCAACTATTGTCTTATGTGTTAACAACTTATACTTTACTTGTTTATGTGCTTATATGCATTCGCATTCGGAGAGGTCCAACATAATCGCAGAACAGTATGATCATACGCCAGTCGTTATAGCTTTGTGCTTCTCGACATCTCATTTATACTTGCTCATTTGGTTAATTTGTTATTCTCATATGACTTGTTACAAATACTTATTTTCTATACATTTAAACTGGGGTGTTGCTCACTCAACCTTGTGTTAACAAAACTTCTTTATTTTCAACGCATATGCAGGTATTTGTTTGATGTGAAGTAAAAGATCACTTAAGGATATATGCTAGAAGAAAACTTAATAAGACATAATGTTATTGATCGATATATGTACTTTGTTTATTTGGATTTTTGTTTTATATGTAATTTAATAAATATATATTGAAACTTAAAATGTTGCATGATAGTAACCTTGAGAGCTGTGACAATCAGTTCACGCCCCGACATTTTCGTCGTAGGTTGGGGTGTGACATTAATCATGATCAACTTGTAGTAGGTCTTTGACGCCGAGTAGTTCCCTCATTTTGATGAACTTGATTCTTGGTAGCGCCTTTGTTAAGATGTCAGCCTTTTGTAATTCTCCATCAATGTGTTCCACAGTTCTTTTTTCATTTTCAATGCATTCTCGTATGAAGTGATAACGAGTATTTATGTGCTTTCTTCTTCCATGAAACACGGGGTTTTTCATTCAGGCTATTGTTGATCGGTTGTCAACCATCAAGGTTACTCTTTCTTCTTTCCATCATGTTAAAGCACTAAGTAATCTCTTTAACCATAATGCCATGAATTCTGACTCGCATGAAGATAATGCTACGGTAGGTTGCTTTTGAGTGCACCAACTGATAGGAGAGTTTCCAAAGTAGAATACTATTGATTTTGTGCTTTTCCCTTCTCAGTGTTAACTGCATAGCTACTATCACTGTAACCAATTAACTTGCATCCTCCATTGCTTTGTTAAGTCGTACCATAATCTTTTGTTCCTTTGATATAATGAATAACTTTCTTGATTGCTTTGAGATGATACTCCTTTGGTTCTTGCATGAAACGACTAAGTAATCTTACAGAATAACTTAAATTTGGTCTCGTGTGAAGAAGATATCTTAGGCATCCTATTAGACTTTTATACCTGGTGGGATCAACTAATTCTCCACCTTCAACTTTTGTTAGTCTAAGTCCTGGATCCATTGGTGTCTTTGTATCATTTCTCTCAAGAATTTCTGAGTCCATGAGAATCTTGTTCACATAACCAATTTGTTTTATTGAGATATCACCCCCTGTTTGGCTGAATTCTATACCTAAGTAGTAGGCTAACAAACCTAAGTCTCTCATTTCGAATTTTCCTTCCATTTGTGATTTGAACTTGTCAATTTCTTTCTTCGATGATCCGGTGACAATCAAATTCTTAGGTCACGGATAATCTGTACTGAGGATACGTTATCCTTGAGACGCGTCTGGATCAATTATCCTTGATAACAGTTCCATAATTAAGTCAGGATCAAGGATCATCAATATTTGTTATTACTAACGATTGTTTCTTATATGCAGGTTTATATTTGATAGGTATAATGGCCGGAAGACTTAGTCTACCAATTTTTTTGCTATGGGACTCATACAACACGTGGTCAAAGAAGTTGGACTTGGCTAATAGAGCAGTGGCGCAAAAATAGGAATTTTGGTTATCATTTAATTTGTATATAATCGTGATCATGATCAGTTAGAAGACACATCACGTTCATTAGGCAAAACGCAGAGATATTTCTAGAGGCATTCACACACACTTAGCAACTTCTGTACACACTGATCATAATCTCCAACCTTTGTAACACCCTTTTTATTAATAAACTAGTGATAGACGATTTGTCATCACCCGGGTCTTTGTGCCGGAGATCCGACCAAGATCAAGGGCTGTCCTCGCAACAAATCTCTGTGTTATTGTTCATCTTTGTTACATAATCCTTATTGTCATACAAGCACTATACCTCACTTAACAAATTTGGTTACATTATCCTTAAACTAACTTTTGACTAAAACAATTTGGTGCCCACCGTGGGGTAGTTGGTGCTTTAATCCAGAATATTCCTAATCGATTTTAACCTTTCTACCTATATCACTACTAATGGCCTTTCAAAAAACCTCTGCTTTAACCACCATGCCTTCATAAGTTTCTCGCTCATCGAAGGCCTCGTTGCCGATGCCTCCTGCACCCGCAGGATCACAAAGGACCATAGCTGTTGGATACAAGACACAAACTCCAGTCTTCCAGAGCTCAAAGACCACTACTGTCACTCCTGTGGTAAAGTATAATAATGATGTTTTTGCCATGTTTTCGCAGGTTAAGGTGTATATGGAGTAGCAGAACAAGACTAACCAAAAGATCCTACGAGAGATAGAGGTTCTCAAGAAGAGTAAGAGGCTAGTGGAGGATCAGACTCCCTTGATGCCTAGGATGCTAATTTCACCACTACAGGATCCATGGCTCAACTTGCTCAAGGATCATCTATCCTTCAACCAGGGTCAATGGGTCAGCAAGCTCAAGGATCCTCGTTCCTTCAGCAAGGATCATCTATCCTTCAACCACATAGGTCAGCAAGCACAAGGATCCCGTTCCTTCAGCAAGGATCATATATCCTTCAACCAGTGTCCATGGGTCAGCAAGCTCAAAGATCCTCGTTCCTTCATTAAGGATCATTATCCTTCAACCAGTATCTGTGGGTCAGCAAGCTCAAGGATCCTCATTCCTTCTGCAAGGATCATCAATCCTTCAACTAGGATCCATGGGGAAGCAATCTCAAGGATTCTCATTTCTTCAACAAGGATCATCCATCCTTGGCCAGGATCTTCTGGATTATTCCATCAAGGATCCTTCAACCTTCAACCCCATGGATCCTTCATGCAGAGTCAAGGATCCTCTGGACTTCAACATCAGAGGTCGTCGGAGGTCCATGAGGGAGACATCATCCCTATGCAGACCATTGCCTCTGGTGGACCAACTACCTTGGCTGATGCTTCCTATCATGGCTACTCTTCTAGGATGTCGACGTTCAATCAATAAAAAGGTAACCCTTACAATCAAATATCCTTAGATACTAACCTTGGTTCCATGCAGGATACATGTATCAATTAGGCCATGGCTAAGGAACTCCATAAGCTAAAAGACATGATATCAATCCTTCCAGTAGTGGTTCGACTCATTCTTGAAATTCCAGAAGGAAGCCACAAGCTATCAAGGTTTGCTCCACCAATATGTGCTGCTGAAATCCCTAAGCGCTTCCAAATCCCAATATGAAGGTGTACGATGGCTCAACTGATCTAGAAGAACATGTGGCTCAGTACAGGGAGAGAATGGAAATCAACACCATTCCGAAAAGGCTTAAGGAGGCCTGCAAAGGCTTTGGATCCACTTTAACAAGATCCGCAATCAAATGGCTGCTAGGTCATCCTCCCTACTCTGTTACTTCTTTTTCGCACTTAGTTAATTTATTCAATAGCCATTTTTCTTGTATTAGAAAATTTTAAAAATTAACTAGTGATTTACATAGAGTTATCCAACTTCGTGGTGAATCCTAAGGGATTTTGTTACAAAGTTTGGAAGGGAAACCCTAGAAATCCCAAATATTGGAGTCACCTAACAAGAAACAAGGATCCTCAATAAGAAACAACAACCCCAAGCCTTATTCAAAGGTCAACAACCAATCAGTCCGCGCGGTCGAAGAAGAAGAAGACGATGATGATGAGGATTATCCAAGAATTTCTGAGGATTTCTTCTCTATTGATACTCATGGCTTAATACATCGAGGGAGTAAACTCTTTAAAAAATTGTGTTATAGATAACTTGTCTTGTTGCAATGTAATTCTTGGCAGGCCGTGGATACATGAAATGAAAGTTGTAGCATCTACTTACATCAGTGTATCAAACTACCAACTCCTTGGGGTAGTGAGAATAGACAGCGACCAAGTGGAAACTAAGAACTACTATTCTTCATCCATGAAATCGGCGGCTAAGAAAACACTAGCATAGCAACCACAACAACATCCTAGGAACGTACCGGAGGCTCGAGAACAAGACCTGAAAGAACTATCCTTGGACCCCGAGGATCCAGAAAAATAAATTTTCAGTAATCAAAGAGTGTTGAAAGTTCTAATAATTTAAATTCTAATTGTTCCACTCCAAGGTCTGTTCTTTCCAATTTCACTAAACCAAAACAGACTTGGAAACTTAAAACTCAACAAACCAAACCTATAATAAAAGACTATTCTGTTAAAGATGGAAAGATATGAGTTGGCAAGAGGTCACATATGTTTATGCTTGAGGGAACCCCAAGACATCTATGACTTGGGTTCCAGTGTGTCCAACTGATCCCGCTATACGTGTAGGAACATCCACAAATCCAATGTTTATTAAATTGGTTGTTCCATGTACATGACATGGCAAATATCCATTATTTTAAGTCTTTAAACCATAAAATGGATTATTTGTTTCCTGGACGGGATTTTAGGGTGATAGAACGTTTTTAATGTGCTCTCTAAGTGTGTAGGAACAACTCAGGGAATTCATTGCATATTAAAAGTTTATTCCTGACGTTCAACTCGCAAGGATGCAGAATCTCAAAAACCAAGCTTATTCTTAGGGGGAGATTCCCAAAAATGGGAAAATGTTGTCTTGAAGATAAATATAACCGTATTACTTGGTATGAAAGATTGATCAGTCAAAAAGATGTTAAAATTATAAACTTTAGGGTGTGAAATTAATATAATTTAATAATCATAATTTTTAAAAGTACAAAAATATGTTCACGTTTAGTTTTTCATGTATAGTTTGTTTTGTTTTTCAAAATGTGAAAATGACTTGAACGTACATGTGAAATGATAGTAATAGTACATCTGGTTGACTATCACACTTCTTCATTTATTATTATTAAATACTATGTTTAGACGATTGTATAAAGTTTTTTTTTTGTTAAAATTTTGCACAAATTTAGGTGTGTGGGGGGGGGGATTAAAATATTCAAAATGAGTGTGCGTGTGTTCTTTTAAACTCTTAATAAAAAAATTCAAAAATAAAATTTTTCCTTTTTACACTCTCGTTTAAAATTATGTCGTTTGCTCAGGTTTGAAGGACATATACGTGTACATGCTTGGTCCAATCATCTACTCGTAGACATACAGGATAGCCATTCGCCTAATGACCGAAAGAAACTGTGGCGATTGTGGTGTGTGTTTATTTTAATTCTTTTGCTTAAAATTATGTTGGTTGATCAAAGCTTGAGGGACATGTATTTCTATATATGTTTGGTCCTGTTATCCACTTGTGGATATACGGATAGTCATTTACCTGAAAACTAAGAGTGATTGGGGCGACTGAGTTTTAAATTGTCTTCTGTAATTCTTCGGGAAGTGATATGCACTACTAGAAAATAAGCCTTTAATGACACGCTTTTAATGACACGCAAAATTTTTTGTCATAAAATAAAGTCATCTTTTATAAAATGTAAAGGAATAATGACAGTTATTTTTGTGTGTCCTTGTTTTGATGTCATAAAAAGTAAAAAGAGAAAAAAAACACACAGAAGACACTTTGATGTTGTGAGCCATGTTTAGATGTTACTTTACAATTTTTCTGTGTCACTAAACTAATAAACACGGGATGCATTACAAACACTCGAGTTCCAAGCGAAAACCCTAGAGGTACGATCAAAGTGAAGAATCCTAGAGATACAATTGATTAAGAATCGGAGCGGTTCCTTCGATTACGAGTTCAAAGCATGCAGAACAAGCTCTGATTACTGCTCTTGATTATTAATTGAAGCTCTGATTCCTTCGATTACTTCAATGGAGCCTTCGATTCTAACGACGCCGAATGTCGGGGCAAACGACGATGTTAGATGCGTTAGCTTACGCGATCAAACAATCATTCGTCATCGCTACATTTCTTCATTTTCGTTGATTAAATTTATTAATCAGTCAATCGGCTACTCAATTGTTAGTTTGTTACAGTTTAGGTTTAATTTTTGTTGATTTGAATATGCTTTAGGTGTTTCTGGAGGTGCAGCTTTCGCTAAGATGAAGGTTTGTGACATGATTATTCACTAGCCTCATGATCATCGTGTTGTACTTGTTAATCAAGTTTGTTTTTGTGTTGTTATTAAATTTTGGAATGTGAATGTTAGACCATGATCATCGTGTTTTTGTTAGATTAGGTATTTTTAGCGCAACAGTGAGGTTTATAATTGCGTTTTCAAGTACTGATCATTAGACCATTGTTAAATTAATGTGTATGTGTATCATTGATGTTCTGTTTGATGATTAAGGTTATTCTTTAGCTTATTACTGTTATTGCTCATTTAAGGTTGATGCTTTGTGTCTGTTATATAGTTACAATTTTCTTTGAAGGTTTTTGACTGAAAGTTCTTCAATCTATCTCATGGTTATAATTTTGAAACACAGTTTTTAAAGTCAAAATTTTGTAGAGGAATGATAACCGCTAGTTCCATCAAAGGTGCTACCAAGTTTGTTAAGCAATTTGGGTCCTAATCAATTTGTAGCTATAGGTGCTTTAAAACATTAAGAATGGTTGAGTATTTTTGTGCTTTCTTAACTGAGTCATGCTATTCTTGATAGATACAGAACTTATATTGTTTACGTATTTTGATCAAGTAATGCATGGAGTGTCTTCTGCCTATAATCTTCAATTCATGATTATTTTTTGTTGCAAATGGCATATTGAGTGAAAGGTCTACCATATTCTAATATGCCCTTTCTTTTATGCAGGATTCATTTTATCGTGGATTTGAAGAATCGCCAACATGGATACACCGTGATTTTAAGGTCATTATTCACATGCACTTATGGTTGCTTGCGACTTTTGATTATAATACTACATACAAGATGACACCAGACTACTAGAGGTGCTGCAGCCAGGAAGTGGATATGATTTTAAGTGAGTGTAGATAACTGACTGATCTTTTCATTAAAAACATGTTATCATTGAAATCTACATGTTTGATATTTTGCATTATGGACTGTAATTTAGTATTAAAACATCATAATCATCATTTACAGAGCTAAAATTTGGTCATTTGGAATTAGTGTCTTGGAGTTGGCCCATGGTCATGCTTCTTTTTCAAAATACCGTCCAATGAAGGCTAGTATTTCTGATAATATATTGAATGCATATTATATATTCTTGTCCGTTATAAGTTTTATGTTTCTTCAAGTAGTTTGTTGCTTTTGTACTTCAAGTCCTCTTGATGACCATAATCGAGACAATAAAAATACAGGTAGGAATTTGCTTATCTACTTGCCTTTCAACCTCAGAGCATTCAGTTCAGGTACCGTAGCGGTCGACAACTTGGCTGGGGCAGATCTTCACTCATTATCCTTCTTCGAACCTTTTGGTATGTATTGCCCATGTAAAGTAAACAACCTCAATGATTTGAGGGATTGCATTGATCTCAATATATAATAGGTTACAACAATCACTCCTAAGATCAAGGAGGATCAACTAATTACAATGAAATATAGTCCTACCATTAATATGTGTAACTAACAATAGATTCCTATTTTACGTTTATACCCCCCTTCAATCGAAATGGTGGCGGTCCGAGGCGTAGCTTAGCACGGAAGGCCTCGAATGGAGCACGCGGAAGACTTTTCGTGAAAATATCTGCCACCTGAAGATTGGTAGGAACAAAGCGCGTATAGAGCTTTCCAGAAGCAACAAGTTCTCTAACAAAATGGTAGTCCAGATCAATGTGTTTAGCTCGCTTATGAGAAACCGGATTTTGTGACATAAAACGGGCACTTCGATTATCACACAAAAGAGTCGACCGATCGGGTGGAAGAGCATTAAGTTCTTTTAAGAGATGAGTAATCCAAACTATTTCTGCAGCAGTGTTTGCCATGGCCCTGTATTCGGATTCACAACTTGACCTGGCAACAGTTGGTTGCTTCTTTGCACTCCAAGAAACAAGGTTTCCCCCCAAGAAAATTGAATAACCATAAGTTGACCGACGCGTCTCAATGCAACAAGCCCAATCAGCGTCAGAGTAACCAACTAAAGATGACTTCAATGGTTTGCTGAAGGTGAGACCGAAGGAGAGTGTACCCTTAACGTACCGAAGAATTCTTTTCACGGCCTTAAAGTGATCAACCGTTGGCGCATGCAAGAATTAAGAAATCTGATTCACCGCATAAGAGAGATCTGGTCTCGTGATTGTCAAATATTGTAATGCCCCGACTAGAGATCGAAAATAGGTGGGGTCCAGGTATGGGTCACCATCAGAATGGAAGCTTTCATGCGGTGCAAGTGGGGTAGCTATAGGTTTTGCATGCAAGAGCTCGGCTCGATTAAGGATATCGGTAGCATACTTTTATTGAGTAAGAAATATCCCGGAATCGGTGTAAGCCACTTCAAGGCCAAGAAAGTAACTGAGATCCCCCAAGTCTTTGGTTGCAAACTCGTCATTGAGCCGGGAGGCAAACCGTGTAATATGAGATTCATCGTTGCCAGTGAGAATAAGGTCGTCTACATATACCAAAAGATACATAACCCGACCATTGTGTTGATAAATAAATAGAGACGTGTCTGCTCTACTACAAGTGAACCCGTATGAAACCAGAAACGAGCTGAGTCGTTGAAACCAAGCTCGTGGAGCCTGTTTGAGACCATAAAGGGCTTTGGATAATCTGCAAACATGATTCGGGAATTTTGGATCAATGAATCCCGGCGGCTGCTCCATGAAAACAATTTCATTTAAATTTCCATTTAGGAAAGCATTTTTAACGTCAAGTTGGTGCAACCTCCAACCATTTAAAATAGCAAGAGATAATACAATACGAACAGTGGAGGCCTTGACAACGGGGCTAAAAGTGTGAGAAAAATCGAGTCCCGGTACCTGAGTAAAGCCTTGAGCGACAAGGCGAGCTTTGTATCGTTCAATAGAGCCATCCGCACGATACTTGACACGATATACCCATTTTGATCCAACCACATTGGTGGATTCAGGCCATGGAACAAGTGTCCAGGTGTGATTCCGATGCAAGGCAACAAGTTCTTCGTTCATGGCGTGTAGCCATTGTGGGTCTTTAAGTGCTGTTTTGATACCCCGAGGTTCGGTTATGGCAGCCAATGCAACATGAAGTGGGTGATCTGAGAGTGATGCAAAATCCGCAAAATGTTTCGGTTTAAAAATACCCGATTTGGAGCGAGTATTCATGGGATGACCGGAGGTACAGGTAGGGGCTGGGTTGGGTTGTGCCGAGGGGGATTGGTTAGGTGGCTCACATGCAACTCCGGCTGGAGGTGGAAGTGGATTAGGAGAGTGGACTGGTTGTGGTGAAATGGGCTGAGGGTTTTGAGGAGGAGCTTGTGGGCTGAGGTGGTTAGTGTGGGCCGAAGGTGGGGAAATGGGCTGAGGTGGTTCTGATGAGGGGTCGCATAGATGACAAGGCCCAGGTGTAGTATTAGGATTAGTGAATTGTGGGTTTATTGAGTTTTTGATGGTATTTTGTGACACAGGGGTTCGGCCGAGGGTACTGTAGGAGGGGAATGTATTTGGAATTCATCTAGAAAGGTGGTAATTTCATTTTGGGATATTACATTTGCATCAGACACTCCAGTGAACGGGAAAACTTCTTCATTAAATCTTACATGCCTTGTAATATATATAAGAGACGATGATGGATCGAGACACCTATAGCCTTTATATTGTGAGCTATAGCCGATGAAAATACACGGTAACCTTCTTGGAGCGAGCTTGTGCTTGGAATAGTCTCGTAAGTATGGGAAAACTTGGCACCCAAACACCCGAAAGTTGTCATATCTCGGCGTTTGATCAAATAATACTTGGAACGCGGATTTGTTATCCAACAACGGGTGGGTAGTCTGTTTATAATATATGTGGCCGATTGAAAAGCCTCTACCCAAAACTGAGCCGGAACATGTGATTGAAAAGCATGGCTAGACCCGTTTCCACAATATGCCGATGTTTCCTTTCCGCATGCCCATTTTGTTGAGGCGTGTAAGGACATGAAAACCGATGAAAGGTGCCATTGTCTTCAAAGATTTTACGGACCGTGTGATTGGTGAACTCAGTGCCACCATCACTTTGGAAGACTTTAATCTTTCGCCCGCATTGTGTTTGAACAAGCTTTATAAATGTTGGAAGAATGGCATAGAAACCTGTTTTGGTTTTCAAAGGATAGAACCACGTAAACCTGGAGAAATCATCATTAAAGACAACATAATATAAATAGCCATCTCGTGACCCAACCGGGGATGGACCCCACAAATCACAGTGAACAAGATCCAAAGGATGCAATGAACGATTTAAATTAACATCAAATGAAAGTCTTTGGCTTTTAGCCATTTGACAAGAAACACAAATACTAGGTTTGGGCAAAATAGAAGTAACAGATAACACCCCTAGTTTATTCAAAATTGAAATGGAATCAAAACAAACGTGACCCAGTCGTGCATGCCAAATTTCAAAAGAAGCACGATTAACACTTGTAGCAACCAAGGCTTGAGGCGTCTCTTTCAACACATACAAGCCATTTTCACACACTCCTTTAGCTAGTGTTCTTTTTGTCACCCGATCCTGAATGTAAAAGAAAGGTTGAGACAAGATGACATCAACCGGATAATCAGAAGTTAGTTTACTAACTGACAACAACTTCTTTGTCAAATTCGGAATGACCAAAACGTCTTGCAATTTAATTTTATTTGATAGAATGGAAGTACCCGTGTGGGTTATAGATAGAGACATACCATTTCCAAATTGAACACCATGATTACCATGATAAGGAACGGAGTGGTGAAGAGAATCGAAGTCCGGGGTTATGTGAGCTGTTGCTCCAGAGTCGACATTCCAGTCGGGGCTGTTGTTGTTCACATGGCATTATGCGTGAAAGGCTCTCGCCAAATCTTCATCATAGGGCGAGTGTTTCTTGGCATATTTGTAAAGTTCTGGACAGGCTGTGGCATAGTGACCTGGGGTACGGCATATTTGACATTTTGGTGGTCTTTTATCAAAGGGACGACCACGGTTGTTAGAAGAATTTCCCCCACGGTCGTTGTAAGAGCCCCGCGATTGACTGTTTCGATTGTATCGGCCACATGAACCACCCTCACGGGATTGTTGTGCAGCAAAGGCCACGGGCTAAGTTGGGCCGCTGATGCCATGTATGGTCTGCAAAAAATCTCGTGACTTTCCGCTTGGGTAACTAAATCACGGAACAACGGGGGCGGCTTGATTGCTCTTATAGAGACCGAAAAATTTTCAAAGGAGGGACCAAGCCCACAAAGGTACCAATGCAATTTATCCATCTTCTTAACTGGTTCACCAATGGCCGCAAGCTGATCACATATACCTTTGAATTTTCGGCTGAACTCGGAGACGGAGGAAGCACCTTTGGTTAATTAACGAAGGGTATCGCGGAGGGAGTACATACGCTCCACTGATGAATTGCTGAATGCAGATTCTAATGCCAACCAAATATTTCGAGCACCCGAAATACCAAGAACCTCAGATGCGACTTCTTCGGTCAGTGAGGCATTGAGAATAATGACTGCCTTTCTATCCTGAGTCATCCAGGGAGCCAAATCTGGATTTGGAATAATTTTATTATCAACCGTAGTTGTTGGTAGGGGCTGAGAAACCGACCCGTCAATGTGGTGAAGCAGGTCTTGGAAGGCGAAGATGGGAAGCATATGATTCTTCCAAACTAGGTAATTGGTTGGGGTGAGTTTCAGAGTGACAAGATGGAGAAGAGTACTCATGGAGAGTGACTCCGAATTTGTGGAGGAGGAGGCTGAATCGGCCATGAGAGGTGAGGGAGGACGATGAAGAGGGAAGCAGAGGGAAGAGAGGACCGATGGTTAGGCTGATACCATGTAAAGTAAACAACCTTAATGATTTGAGGGATTGCATTGATCTCAATATATAATAGGTTACAACAATCACTCCTAAGATCAAGGAGGATCAACTAATTACAAGGAAATATAGTCCTATCATTTATATGTGTAACTAACAATAGATTCCTATTTTACGTTTATACCCCCTAACTATAGATCAGATCCAGGTTAGCGTTTTTCACTTAATGAATCACGCCTTTTTCAAAGCATTACTATTCCTGAGTGCAGGTTCGGTGATTCATGCCATGTCGGATGAGCAAGATATGCGGAAGATGGGGGGCTTGCCTCCGAAGAGAAGGCGAAACGCCGCCGAAGCAACATAAGCAGGCTTCTCTTGCTACGTAACAAAACGCACACCCAGGATTCCATTGCGATTGGGATAAACAGGTAACCACGTACAACCTTATATAGTAATGTCTAATCTTTTAATATTAACTCTTTTTGATATAGTAACCACAACCTTACAATAATTTATAATCTGTTTCTTGACAATTTATTGCCTTTATTTGGTGAAGTTTATTGTGATTGCAGGCAACATGTATAGGGGGAATTTTTCAGATTCTATTTAATGATTTTTCTTTTTCCAACTTCATGCTCTATCAGTCAGTTTAACCGATCACCAGAGCATCATAAATTTGTGAGACGGAAAGTGCTTAATCAGGTAATCATTACTTCGAGTTATCTCTTATATTATAGAACACAAAAGAGTTTTAAAGAAAATGTTTTAAAATGAAAAACGATTTAAACAGTATAGAACATATTTCATGTTTGTTGATTTTGCTGAGTTTGATGGACATCAGGTATGATATTGTATCTGGTGGAACTGATAAACATTTGGTCTTGGTAGATTCAAGAAACATGGTATGTTTGCAGAACATATTTACCCATATTTTTTCATTCTTGGAGGGTAGCTTAGACATTTTTTTTTTTAATACAGGGTACCGGTAAAAAAATATTGTTCCCTGTGTCATATCTGCCATGGTGCCTTGTGGCATTTGCAATTGTATATTCTAAATCTCGCATACATTTGAAAAAAACCTTTTGACATTTTTAAATATCCAAAATTTAGATCTTTCATTATTAATTTGAAAGATATTTTTGTTTTGTTTTTGTGGTTCAGGAACTCTTGCATCAACATCCATGAGATTTCTAAGGATGATTTTGTCTAAGTTGCAGAGTTATTTGATGCTACAGTCAAGTTGGCCCTTAAAAACAAGATTGCTTCTAATGGTTAGAAATACTCTTATCTCACCAATTGATAACTAGTTTGAATTTTAGGTCATTTAACTAGTTTTCCACTTTAGAGATTGAAGAGCTTCTTAAATTGATTGCATAATTAGAAATGAATATATTTAGGCTATGAGTGTAAGTAAGCTTCGAAACAATCTTGTAGGTTTGACCTCAAAAGTCCACAAAATAGACTCAATTATTCTACAAAGTTCTTATTGTATTGTACTTATATGAAGATAGTGGTATTGGACTTTAGAGGTCAAACATGTTAAGTTTCAACTTTCAACCCAAACATTTTGAGAAATTCTGATAGTCTGAATTTTATGCTGTGGAACTAGGCATAAAAAATAAAATCAAGTAGTTAGGCTTTTTTGAGTTCTAATTATAATTGTTTTCACTAAACCAAATTTTTCTCAGATTAGAGAAGGAAAGATGAGTACATAGATGCTGATATGAAAGAAAATTGTGGTGAATAGTCGACTTTGTGGCAAACTTCATTTCTCGTTGAAATTTTGTATCGCATTAATGAAATGTTAATTTTGAAATGTTTGTAATATGTATTTTATAAATATTGAATTTTTGGCTATATATGTATATTATTTGTATTATGAGACATTAACTGCCATGTAATGTGAAAATAGTAATTCTATAAAAAAATATTTTTTTTAAAACACTTAAAACCATGACATGCAATTGCATGTCAAAAACACGTGTCATAATGCGTGTCGTAAACAGATGAGAACAAATACATGTCATGTTTCTTTTATGACATGGCCTTCTTTGGCATGACAATGCGTGTCATCTACCCCTTTAATAACGTGCATTGAGCGTCATTAAAGGTCTATTTTCTAGTAGTGATGATTATTCAGTTAAGAGCTTTTTAGAAGCTTTAAATATTTTCAAATGAAAATTGATCCAATCTTTGGAAAATGATAGTAAAATCGATTCTTTTGTGCCTAACACATGAAGTTACTAGGCTTAAAAGGCTTTAGAACATTCATTGATTTGCATGGTAGCTTTCCATGATGCGTAAAAGTTGGAGTGATATAAACTAAATATACTAAACTTCCTGTGGAGGGTCATTTTGAAGAAATGTGCATGTCTCCATATATATGTTTCTGAGTGATAGGCAGAAAAGTAATTACCCAGTCATACATGAGCCCGTTAGTGTCTTGATCTCCAAATATACTATGTCTTCGTTTTGATATAAAAAAAACAGTGGGGCATTCAAATAAGTTCTAAACACTCTGAATGTAAGACATGTATGTACAGATGGCTTGTAAGTCCAACATTCAACCTTAAAGCTTAAATTTTTTTTGTTATTCATAAAAACCTTTTGACCAAGCATTAGAGGGTTGGATTCAAATTGGGGTGATATGAGGAAAACCAAATACGCTTTGAGAAGAGATACAGGTCCATGAGTGATGTCCATCTAAGTTTTATGCCTAATTAAACCTAATTCGTATCACTGATGCAATGAAAATCATGTTAAGTGTCTTAATACTTGCTATCAACCTATCTCTCTATGTCATAATAATGTTGAAAATGAATCATTGTGAAAGCATTTTAATCAATATGATTCCATGTTCGGATCTTTTCATAAAAGTTTGCCCGTTTAACAATACTGAAATTTGATCCTGAAATATGTTTGAACTACTAAAGGCCGGGTGGTAAATTAATCTGTTTTGACTTATTTTTTATCTTTATTTATTTATTATATTTTATTTATTCATTTTAATTTTACATGATGATTACTCTTTTCGAAACAAATGCGTTAAGAAATCGTTTTTTAAACTTGGATCAGGTTTTTGTTCTCAGTCCACAAAATCGGATATTGGTTATAGTTGGTTTAGCTGGTATGATCTCATTTCAAGTCTTTTCAAGAAAATCATAAAAATAAAAAAAAAATAAAAAATACAAAAAATATGTTTGTCCTATTTTGTTTTATTTAAGTGTTTTCAAAAATTCGGTTGATCTTTCTATCAAAGTTGATTGTTCTTTAAAGACTGATTTCTTGCAACAGAAGCATATGAAGTATATGAGATTCGAATTGGATGATGCTGTCAATAAGGGGGAGATGGTAGAGTATTAGATGCAGATGCTGAAGTTGTTGATCATGTTCAAGTAAAAATTCTGAAGGTTTTGAAAGCATCAGTCTAAGGGGGATATTGTTGGGTCATAAATTTATTAAACTTATGCATATCAAAAGGCCACGACATGATCAAGACTAAAGTAAAATAAATGAAGACGAGTTGAAGAATTGCATTATGGTTGTGATAGTTTAATACCGAAATCCCTGTGGATTTCTATTTGTCTTGTTACACCGAAATCCCTATGGGTTTTGGTGAGGCTAGTTTAGGCTTAGTTGGGCTTGGCCTTTGGGCATTTTGTATGGTAACAATATATATATAGTTAATTTTTAGTCATTAGTTAGGGTTAATAAGTGATATGGAGCATTTGATAGCCACCATAATTCTAGAGAGCAAAGTAGATATGTAAAGAACTTATGTACCTGATGTTTGGTGATAATAAACGTGTGCATTGAAGTTCATCTTGTTCGTCTTATTCATTCATATTGTTCTTGAATCACCACGGTGTTTAATTTTCGCACAAATATCGTGTTAGATTTGATATCATACTGTAATGATCCAAATTCGGGACTTACAATTGTAAACATCCTCAAGATCATCATAACTCATATGCCTTAATTGTTTGTCTGAGAAGTTGTATAGCCCGAGATAAGCAAGATATTTTTGTATATTTTATTTTTCTTCTCTCCTCTTTTTATGCAGAGAGTCCAACTCTTCATCACTCAATTTGGCCAAATCTTCAAATTTATGCCCATGGCTCATCAGATTTATGATTCTTGGATCGTCCTTTTTTAGTTCATCAAGCCTAGCTTGGATATTTTCTCTGTGTATCTCAGCTAGATCCACATGGGGAGAATCATGAGCCGCTTCTTTGTTTTCATCAGTTTCATCATTTTCAGCATCAGTCAAATCATTAAGAGCATCAATCTGTGGTTCATTATCCTTATGATCATCAGCTTTGACCTTTTGTAGAGCACAAATATTATCACCCCTGTTCTCCTCTGTGGTATGGCTTCCTCATGTACATTTCCAAGTCCAAATCTCTTCCTCTTCCTCACATATCTTACTAGATTCATAGGCCAGATCCATTCATTTTCTTTAATTTCATTGACCAGACTTTCAATGGCATCATCATTGGCCTTTTGGATTATTTCTTGTTGAATTCTTTAGGCATCCAAATCGGTTACCAACTACATATCAGGATTTTCAACTTCAAGTTCAGCAGTGAAGATATTCAATTCAGGCTTAGGAGATTTGGGTT
The DNA here is from genome assembly GCF_021521415.1 of Bidens hawaiensis. Lineage (NCBI taxonomy): Eukaryota > Viridiplantae > Streptophyta > Magnoliopsida > Asterales > Asteraceae > Bidens > Bidens hawaiensis. The sequence goes on along the minus strand of NW_027506174.1, from coordinate 31,910 downwards.
GTTATGGGGTTTTGGGTTGTTGAAATTGACAAATAACAATTGCAAGAGATTTGTCAGCATCCTCTTCCTGCTGCAACCTCAACAACCCTTTAATGACTTCTTGTTTAGGCTCCCCTTTATAATCTTCATGTTTCTTCTTCAGCTCAAATCCTCCAACACAATTCTTTGTTCGTCCATTTATTTATCAGATAGAAATCTGTTTATCATTTCAGTCTGCATCCACTCTCCCACTATCTTGTGATGTCTTCTAATTGCTTCTACATTTGATTCATCAATAAAGAGGACATCATCACTAGGCTCAATCTTCTTAAGTTTCAAGAGTTGCAGCTGGCCTTCATGTTCAGCCACTTCTTTCCCCTTGATTCACCTCCTTTCATCTTCAAGATTCTCTTGTCTTGATGGGCCTACTTCCCTTACCGTGGGAGGGAAGTCTTCTAAGAAATTATAAATTTCTTCAAATAGATCACGCAATTCATTATCCACCTCTTTCTCCTTTGATGTTACTTCATAATCATCATCAATAATTAATTCTTCAGTTTTTGTCGGTTAGGTCAATAGCCTCACATGAGATCACCATCTCCTGAGTGACACTGTCAGCCCTCAACTGTTTTGTTAGTTTGTGCCTCAGTCAAAACATCATCAATTTGCTTCTCAGCCTCATTCATAACACTTTCATCATTATTCATCTCCTCCACATCCTCCATTTCAACGTCATTCTCCATAATGTCCTTCACCATTATGTTATCATTTATTTCAGACTCATTCACATTGTAATAATGTACTACTTCATCTGAAATGTTAGCCTCATATCCACCTTCATCCTCTTCATCATCTCTCTCCTCCTCATCACTACCATATAGTTCTCCTAGACTTTTCAAGACATCATCAGCACTAGAAACAAGCAAATTCTCCTCTTGTTTTGGTGCAACTGATGTCTTCTCAACCTCATGGGTCAGGGTTTGAATTCTTAAAAGAGCCTGCTCCAGTTGACTTTTCAAGTCATGATTTTTAGCTTTCAAGTTATTGTTTTCAACAAGTTGTTCAAAATTTCTTTGGAATATGTAGTGGGATGAGGCTAGGGAAATGGGGTCAGAATTGGAAAATTCAGAAATGGTTGGTAATGGGTTTTCTGTTTGGGTAATTGGTGCATGGCTAGGTGTAGATGGTTATTGGAATGTTGCAGTCTGTTTATTATTGTTTGAGTGTGATGGTGATTGGTATGGAGTGGTTGGTTGGTTTATGAGATGGGATGGAATGTATTATGGTATGTAAGGTTCATGTTCCGGTTGGTCTTGAGTTTGGGTTTGGGTATAGATTGATAGTGAAATAAGTGGTGATGGGATATATGGTTCATGAGATTGGTAAAGTGGTGGTGATTGGTGTTGTGGTGAAGTGGGTGGTGTAGCAACAAGGATATCAGCATTTGTTGTCTCCCCCTGAGATTGCTTTCCAATCTCAGTCACAACTATATTTATCACTTTATCAACATGAACAATATCCTCCTCTCTTTCATCATCTTGTCCAACAATCATATTATCTCGTCCATCATTATCTTCATCACTGGTATTTGACTGTCATCAATATCCTCACTGTCACTGCTATCCTCCTCACTGGTCACCCTTGCTGACTCACGCACCTCTATATTCTCCACATTATTATCAAAAAGCCATGGGAGTATATCATATTCCACCTCCAGATTGAAATGGCTTGTTGCTCCCAACTTGGAAATTATTCTAAAAACATTTGGGTCTTGCAATACATGAGTTATACCCAAAGTTGGAAGATCAGTGCAAAGAAAATTTTAAAAATAATCTGCAGGAATCTTGGGTACATCATAAATCTGCCTGCTTCCCACTTCCTTAAATTTACCACCGGGAATCAAAGATCATTCTTGAAAAATTCAATCGCTAATTATATACAACAGCAACTATAGCTGTAGAAATCTCTCTACTCATGAGGTTCCATGTACCACTGTAAGGCCCCGTCACCGGTAACCCTACTTTCGTGTTGGATTTACTCATAAACACAGTTCTAAATATCAGAGTTAATTAAAACTTTACGCGGAATATAAAACTTCATAAAACATTACATATCAATTCATAATCATGTCGTAAAACATTCCTTTTGTCTTTCCAAAATTAAAACATAACTTATAAAACATATCAGATCTTCAGATGCCAGGCTTTAGTCTTCTGCCATGTGTCCTCCACTCAAGCCAGCTGTCTCATCCTACTCACCTGCGTGCATACTAAAAGTCAGCTACGCTGAGTGAGTTCTAGTTAATCATACAATACCATACAATACCTTATTACATACATACGTACTTAACCTCATAACTTTCTTTTATACACACATAAGTACTCATACCTTCATTCTTACTTATATACTTTCTTTCTTACTTACATACTTTCTTTACATTCATAATCATACGTTTTAAAGAGCCTTTCGCCCTATAACCTCACAGATATTATAAGGGTCTGGTCCCTAACATCACAGATATTATAAGGGTCTGGTCCCTAACATCACAGATATTATGAAGGGTCTGGTCCCTATCCTCACAGATATTGTAAGGGTCTGGTCCCTAACATCACAGATATTATAAGGGTCTGGTCCCTAACATCACAGATATTCTAAGGGTCTGGTCCCTTACATCACAGATATTATAAGGGTCTGGTCCCTTGCTTTCGAATATTAGTAGGGTTCAGTTCCCTCTTCGTTACCATACAACATGCAACATACCTCGAGTATTATTAGGGCTTGGTACCCTTTTCGTAACCATACAACCATACAATCGTCATTTCCTTCTTTTATTAACTTTATTACGTTCATACACATAAACATACATATCATACTTGCCATATTTATAACGTTACAACCTGACAGTACGTGCAATATCCGAAGATCGTTCACGAACCATCAAGCAATCATTCATACATATCACATATATCACATATGGCTTTATAACGTTACAACCTGACAGTACGTGCAATATCCGAAGATCGTTCACGAACCATCAAGCAATCATTCATACATATCACATATATCACATATGGCATACATTTATCACTTAGGATAAATGTATTAACAACACATCAAGTATGCACACAGCCCCGAAAACATAACAAGGAATGGGGCTAAAAACTCACGTGGATCCTGTTACGCTCGCCGTTGATCGTAATTCCTTTCTTTAACTGGGCTCGGCTAACTGTATAATATTTACACATATCAATTAACTACTACTACTCGTTTTGTATTTCTATCTATATATGACCCACAACGAACGGGGGTCCGGGGGCAGCGCCCCTGGCTGGGGTTAAGCTGCCAGGTCAGCTTGGAAAAATTTTATTTTCGATAACTGCCTTAACACATTTTCCATTAGGTTTTTAATTTATTTTCTAAGCGAACTTCACTTTAGGCGAAGTTAAACCTTAGGCGAACTTGGCTTCAGGCGAAGTTAAACCTTAGGCGAACTTGGCTTCAGGCGAAGTTAAACCTTAGGCGAACTTGGCTTCAGGCGAAGTTAAACCTTAGGCGAACTTGGCTTCAGGCGAAGTTAAACCTTAGGCGAACTTGGCTTTTAGGCGAAGTTACCATTTAGGCGAAGTTACCATTTCAGCGAAGTTGCCATCAGGCGAACTTGGCTTCAGGCGAACTTATCATCAGGCGAACTTGGCTTGCAGGCGAAGTTCATCAGGCGAACTTAGCTTGCAGGCGAAGTTCATCGCTTGAAGGCGAAGTTGCCCAGATGAAGGCGAAGTTGTCGCGCTGCAGATCTGTTTGCCCATAACTCCTTCGTTTCTTAGCCAAATAACTCGATTTTGGTACCCACGGAATCGTATGATCGGCGCCTACAAATCCCAACCATCAAATCGGCCTAAAATCGACGTTTTAGGGGTCCGATTTGGGCAGTTGTGTTTCGGGTCCGATTAACCCGTCAAATCCTAACCATTTTCAGTAATATTAGCTTTGCGGGATTAGTTCTTACCTTTCCAACTCAGATCTACCAGCAAAATCTCGGGTCTCGACTTCGGATCTCGGTCGGTTATGTGTGTGTTTTTGAGTGTGTAAAAGAGAAAGATGGAAATAAAATGATATCTTGGGCTTGGGATGGGTATTTATATCTCTCAAGCCCACGGACCCAAGGCCCATTCTCATTTAACCCATCTTACGTAATCTAAGCCCATGACCCGTTCCTTACTCGACATTAAATAACTAAAACGTGAAATCACTAAACATAACTTTCTTTTATTTAACATTATAAAAATTTTAGGATGTTACAACCACTCCTTGGTGTAAAACCTTGAATTATATGGTGTATCAGAAATCGGTATAAAACAGGGAACATTCCCTTTTGGAATTACCCTTCATTCACATTCCCTTGGTATCCCATTGTCTCTTGGAAGATCCTCTACAATCGTTGGGTAGAATAAGAGAACTGAGTATCCAGATTATCATTAAACTATAGACTCGCCCGGATTATATTTTCTGCTATTTCAATTTCAAGACCGGCCACAGTGGCTTCAATTCACCTTCCATTCACATCGTCTTCCAACTGTGTTGTCCTCCAGAAATCAAAGTGATGATTTCTATAGATTGTCGGGCATTCGGTAAGAGCAAACCGAATATTTTATCGAATAAGCCATTGAATCATCAGCTCCACTAGCCTGTTCTCTTCAGTAATCTAGAAAAAGAAGCGCATATTATGCTTGGGCTCAAACGAGTACACCATATCTGCACAAACACAAATACAAACAAAAATGAATTCAAAGTAAAATTAGTCATCAAAGTTTACAACTTGAACATGCATCAAGTTAAAATTTAAAGAAGAAAATAAAGGATAATCTTTAAGAACCTGTTGTTCGACAAATTAGTAACCTACATAGAAAAAAGAGTTGTCAGTAAACATGAAATTGAAACCCTAAATTCATACAATAAGTGTCAGAAATAATTAAATCGAAGCTTACCGAGTCGAAATTAGAAGGATGGAAAATTTTGGGAAGGAATTTTGAGCAACGATTGGGATTCTTAGGGCACGAGCAAGCATACAATAATGTTGAGAGAGAGAGATGGAAAGATTGAAAATGAAAATTTTTCTAAGTACCCCTTTTATAGTGTACCTTTGTGCATTTAAAAGTGGGTTTTTAAATGATTTTTATCATTTAGTGTAAGATACTGCCAAAAACCCAGATTTAAATATTAAGCACAAAGTTTGCTCGATAAAGTATGTTTTCAAAAGTTTGCTTGTTAAAGTATGTTTTTAAAAGTTTGCTCGTTCCCAAAGTTTTCTCAAGGGTTAATGTTATTATAAATAAACTAAGGAAATAAAATGAAAGAAGCTTACTTGAATATACAAGATTGAGAAATAAATCACAAGAAAAGTAATCAAGAATATTATTTCAAATAGGCAACCTTACTCGGAATCAATAAAGATCCCAAAATATTAATCATAGAGATATTTATAAATTTCAACCTTATTCGAATGCCTAACTAACACACAATTTCCTCCATTCTACTTAAACAATCAAAAAGTTAACATTGTTCAAAGAAATACAATTAAGTATGCTCATTAAAAAAAGATTACTCGATAATACTTCCAGAAGTACAAAAGTATGCTTGAGAAGAATTGAACTATTCAATTAGTATACAAGTGTGCTCAAAACATAAAGTGTACTCGAGAACTATTAGAAATATGCAAGTATGCTTGAAGAACACCGAATCTATTTATTTAGTATACAAGTGTGCTCAAAGCATCAAGTTTGCTCGATAAACAACGTTTACTCAAAAAAACTTTAAATTTCAAAAAAAAAATACAAGCATGTTTCAAATTTATGATAATCAATATTTTACCAAGTATGCTTGAGAATATACCAAGTTTCCTCGATAGAGATAAACTTTAAGTAAATAGTCAAGATTACTTGAAAAACATTCATTTTGATAAGTTTCAATCCAAAGTCATAAAGTATGCTTGAAATAAGTAAATTTCAACTAAAACACCCAAGTTTACTCGAAACACAAATTCAAAGCATATTCAGACAACCAATGACTGACCCTCACATTGCATCATCAACCATCTTAGCTAAAACAATAGAACGACTTAAGGCCAAACAAATTAAGTTTACCAAAGCCCAAACCAAAGCTCAAGCAAAAATCCTACTTAAATCCAAATCCAAACCTAAATCCAAATCAAAATCCCCAACCTTTAGAGACGAACACATACACCACCTGAAACATCACCATCTAGGCTAGACGAGCCCTTACCCTCAACCACAGAAAACCTACCTATAACCACCCAAGCCAAAACCGTACCTATCCAATAACTCCATCACCACCTAGGAAAACCATACCCGTAACATTACCATATATCAATTCACTTCACCAATTAGGGGTAGATCATTTTGGACTTCTACTTTTACATCATCCATCCACTCACAAACCACCTCACAAACTCTACCTACCACCACTGAACCCATAAGCCCCATTAACCATTCTTACATCCTACCCCACCCAAATCCTGATTGTACCTATTCCAACCACTCCACACTCAATCATCTCAACCACACCTCCCTCAGCACTTAAAATACCTACCATAGCAGTCACTCCCATTTCAAGTGGCAAGTCAAAAAGGTCACCCGTGTTTCGAGATCCTATACTCGATAAGATTAAGGAACTAGTGGAAGAAAACGAGAACAGGGCGAAGCGAGAACAGTTGTTGATCAAGTTTTTCAAAGATCAACAAGCCGTTAATGAGCAGGTGACGAGATAGCGGGATGCTCTTGCATCTCAAGTGGCTTAATTGGAGGAAGACCGAGAGCTAGATAGAGCTTGAATTATAAGCCAACAGGAATGAATTGAGACCCTATAGAAATAACTCAACATTCAACAAGAGTTAGTTAACCAAAACTCTTTATGAAATGCTGAACAACATGACGAACTTGAACGACTCCAATCCAAGGTCTCTCATCTAAAAACCGATCTACCTTCCTCCCCCAACTTTGCAAACAATTTTAGGAGGGAGTTAGATTCTACTCTTGATCGGGTTTGGATGGATTTTTAGCGTCTAGGCTCAAGAGTTGGTTTATTGGAGAGTGGATCCAGTTATTCTAGGGACGTGGACAGGTTAATGGCTGAAAGTGTTAGGCTGTGAACGATGATTGAACAACTTCAAGGTGAAATTGAAGATCAACGCGAGTTCAACAATAGCCATAATCGTGTAAATGAGTCTTTTGTCATTCGTTCCCTTGCCGTCATGGAGGTAATGTGCTTTACCAATGAACATGTGAAAAATTTGAAGACTCATTTGATGGAGACATTAGAGGATTCCTACGAGCCAATGAGCCAAGGACTGGGCAGAGCAACAACCGAATACTAGCTCTCGCCAACTTATTCGCTAACGAAGAAAGGGTCAGATCTCAAGGTAAGTTTCATTGAATCATATATGGTGGGTCAGGGAAAGAGGCTAGTGGAAGTGGTGTTGGGTGAGAACAGCCATGGAGGAGCCAATAGTTGTTGGAACTATCACAAGCACTTAGCTTGTTGCCACTACTATAGCTACAACTAGGCAAGTCAGTTGAATACGCTCTCCACTTGTTGCAATACTTTGGTTGCACAAGTTAGTGCTCCTGTTGCTTCTGCGATAGCTCCTATAGTTCAAAAACCAATTCAACAATCTTTGGTTCAAGGAGGTGATTGTGATGACGGTGATGATGATAATGATGACGAGTCGGATGATGATGACTTGGATGACGATAGGAACGATGATGATGATAAAGATGATGACGCACATGATAGTTTTGATGAGCCATGTGATGGAACTGGAAATGATGATGATGACAGTGACGAGGATGACGTCACTAGAGGAAATAAGGCTGGTCAACAAGAACCGCCAAGTGAGGCTGAAAAGTCTCGTGAGACTGACACTGCAATTGAGGCTGAAAATAGCCTCTGCTTTTAATGTTTATTCTTTTGCAAATGCCGGTTCACATATATGAGAATCCGTGGAAGACAATAATGATGATTGTGATGATGGAATAAACTACTCCCCAAATCTGGATACTCCGAAAAGGGTGATAGAAGAGCCCTCTCAAGAGCCAGTCGTTAATCCTAAAGCCAAGACTGCTCCAAAGAAGACGAGGAAATGCATGAAGTACTACAATGTGAGCAGAATGGCAAGCTTGATATGGATATCAAAGACGTACCATGATGAATCTCCAATCCTATATGCAAGGTGGCACAAAGATAGGAAAAGTTGGGCCATCCGACATGCCAACGGCGACTTGACATATCTTACTTATGCAGATATGCACACCCTGTCCTTATTCGATATGAACTATTTCAGGAAGACAGTGGGTCGAGGCGAAGAGGAAAGCACCGTTGAGGGTTGGTTCAATAGGTTCTTTAAGCATGAGTGGAAATATGACTACCCAAACTTTCTGTTGCACTCGAGTAGAGCTTTCAAGTTAAAAGAAGTCAATCCAATAACAAGAAAGAAGTCAAAAGGATGGAGATACAAGATGCCGGAAGATCATGGAGAACCTATTCTGCATGGCATTACCCTTTGATGACGACTTTCTTTATGACTTTATCTCATGGGAGTTTGACAACGAGAAAGGCAAAGTGATAACTCACTGCGAAAGCATGCATCACATCCGCTTTTTCGATGAGCACGAGTTACCGGGTTTTTGCAAGACTGACTTACTCAAGCTTTATGAGAAACCCTTGTGCACTGTTGAAGACATTCATCATGCCTGTACTAATGTTATCTTCGGAAAGTTCAACAAGTTTACTTGCCTTCTTGTTGAAAAACAACCATTCGATGATGACGAGGTGTTCGAGTACGAGTCTGAATCCAACTGAAGACCCGAGCTAACGGATTAAACACCTGATAATTGTTTCCCTCCTATTTCTTCCCAACACACTGGGGTTCTGCACTTTCGTCCAAAAAGTGCTTCAAATGGGGCAGCATTAATGCTTATATGATAATTGTTATTAGATTAGAATTCTATTAGTGGTAAATGGCCATCCCAATTTCCACCAAAATTTATTACACATGCTCTTAGCATATCTTCCAATGTTTGTATGGTCTTTTCACTTTGACCTTCGGTCTGTGGATGGTATGTTGTGCTCATGTTTAACCTTGTTCCCATGGCTACTTGGAAACTTTTCCAAAAATGAGAAGTAAAACGACCATCCCGATGAGACACGTTGGATAATGGAACTCCATGTAATGAGACAACTTAGATTACATACAGTTTAGGTAATTGATCCAATTTTAAAAGTTACATTCGTTGGTATAAAATGAGCTGACTTTGTTAATCTGTCTATCACCCAGATTGTGTACCACTTCTTGTTGTAGGTAACTTAGTAACAAAATCCATTGTTATTAATTCCCATTTACATTATAGCATTTCTAATTTTTGAATTAATCTCGATGGCTTTTGATGTTTAGCTTTAAGTTGCGAACAAGTTACGCATTTCGAAACATAATTAGTTATGTCCTTTTACATTTCTATCCGCCAATATATTTTCTTCAAATCTTTACACATTTTATCTCTTTCAGGATGCATTGTGTATTTGGATTTATGGGATTCTTCAAGAATCCATTCTCACATATTTCCTATGATTGGTACCCATATTTTGTTTATCATTCGGAGAATTTCATTATTTCCGTTGACTAGTTGATCAATGGTACCTTTTATTTTTTCACCAATAATATTATTTTCTTCCATTGTTTGTTTCTGAGCATTCTAAAGTTCATCAATTAAATTGATATGAAATTCTAACCTTAGGGCTCGTACCCTTTTAGGTTTCTCATGCTCTTTTCTGCTTAATGCATCAGCTACTACATTAGATTTACCTTCATGATACTGGATTTCACAATCAAAGTAGCTAAGAATTTCCATTCAGCGTCTTTTCCTCATGTTGAGCTCCTTATGCCCAAAAATATATTTTAAGCTTTTATGATATGTGAATATAGTAAATTTACTACCATACAAATTATGTCTTCAAATCTTTTTCAAAAATTATTGCTCTCAATTCTAGATTATGTGTTGGGTAATTCTCCTTATGCTTCTTTGGTTGTCTGGATGCATAAGCAATAACTTTTTCACGTTGCATTAATACACGTCCAACTCCTGATTTGGAAGCATCACAACAAACTATGAAATCTTTAGTTCCTTCTGGTAGTGCAAGTATCCGAGCTTTTGTTAACTTTTGCTTCAAAGTTATAAAAGCCTCTTCTTTCTTGGGTCCATTCAAACTTGACATTTTACATGTTAACTTTGTTAACGGGACTAGTATTCGGGAAAAATCTTGAATGAAGCTTCTATAATATCCTACTAATCATAAGAAACTTCAAATTTCTGTAGAAGTTTTAGGAATATCCCATTTGGTGATACCTCTATTTTGGCCGGATCCACATGAATACCTTCGTGGTTAATCAAGTGGCCTAGAAATTATACTTATTGTAACTAGAATTCACACTTTAAGAACTTAGCATTAAGCTTCTCTTTTCTTAATAGTGTCAAAAGTGTATGAAGATGTTTGGTATGATCATCACTAGGTTTGGAATAAATAAGTATATCGTCTACAAAAACGATTACAAATTTATCCAAATATGGCTTGCATATCCGATTCATCATATCCATAAATGCTTCTTTTATGGGACGCTTCACTAGCTCTCAAGTGAAACTTGGAGAACCGAATCACAGATTGTGGATAGACAAACTTGGAGAACCGAATCACAGGTTGATCAAGCCCTGATTGAGAGCTAGAGATTGTAGCTCAAGGTGATGATAATGATGGTTCTAACAATTCTGATGATGATGATGATTAAGATATTGATGACGATGATGAGACGAGAAGAACGATGAAGACGATGATGATTCTCATAACAGTTTTGATGAGCCGCGTGATGGGGTGCCGGCAATGATGGTGGAAATGGTAATGGTGGTGGCAGTGGAGCAGTTGATCAGTCTGCTTCATAATCTGAGATGCTTAGATTGGAGTCCCAATCTACTGATTAAGCATTAAAAATAAGAGATGTGGATGTTGCATTGGATGCTGAAATATCCTATATTTTGAATGTTGAGGAATTTGCAGGTTGAGACTCCGTTAAAGATTCATGGAAGATGACAAAGAAAATAAAGATGATGATGATGGTATCAACTGCTCTCCAAACCCGGATACTCCAACTCATGATCCAGTCCCCTAAGTCTTTTATGTTGTTGCTCTCCCTGCCATAAGTCAAACGGCATGAAAGAAGAAGTGACGCACTGTTTCTAGATGTTCCTGCATGCGTGGATAATATTTTTCTTCTCATGACAACTCAGTCATTCTGTATGCAAAATGGCATGCTGATAGTGAGTGATGGGGGATTCGACGGGAAAATGGAGATCTGACATACTTGCACCACACAGAGCTTCATTCTCTATCTCAGCTGGATATGAAATTTTTCGGAAGGTCAGCTAGTGAAGGTCATGGTGAAAAGAGGTTGGAGGGTTGGATGAAACGATACTTGCACCGTGAATGGAAGCTGAACTACTCTAACTTCAAACTCAACAAAGGTAGATCTTATTTGCATCCAACGGACACGCATCCGACTGCTAGAGAGAGACAGAAAGAATGGCGTTACAAGATGCCAAAGTAAGTGAGTGATGGGAGGCCTATCTATCATGGAGAACCGTTGAGCCCAACATGCTCCATGATTTTATATGCTGGGAATTCGACAATGAAACCGGAGAGGCTGTTATTCAGTGTCCGAGCATGCATCCCCTCCATATGGTTGATGAGCATGAACTCACGGGTCTTGGCAAGGATGATCTCTTAAAGCTTTACAATCATCGTTTGCACACTATTGAAGACATAAGCAAGCTTAACACTAACAAGATAGTTGAAAAGTTCAACAACTTCATTCAATACGTTGTTGAAAATCAACTATACGAAAAAGAAGAGGGCTTCGAATATGAGAGCGATTGAAGACGAAAGCTAAGGAAATAATACCAAAAGTGTAGTGGGAGATTGTAGGGCTCCTTTTCGTTTAATAGTCTTTTGTATTATCTTAGCTTTCGATTTGTTTACTTATGTTCGGGCCCGAGGCCTTGTAACAAATAGTCCATTGGGCCGTAAATAATATATGTGGCCATGGCATTGCTTCACGTATAAATGGTGAAGCATGCTCATGCAAAACCAACCTTTTGCAAAACATAATTTTATCCTCTCACCAACTCTCCTCTCCTCTCTTCTTTTCTTTCCTACAATAAACCAAACACCACAAGATTCGAGATCCTGGTTAACCACTAGTGATTTCTGCTAGCTTATGGTCAAGATTGATTCAAAAACGTGTTGTTAGATCCACTTCTTAGGACCTACATGTATTAGTAATCGATGGACTTTCAGAGACTGAAATGATCCCTATGATGCATTCAATTCAGTAAATGGGATCACAACAATAAACGTTAGGTAATTCAGAAAGAAAATGACGATATCACATATCTTTGTCACACATTGTTAGAATTGGATAAGAACTACTTCGCTGGACAAAAGAATAAAGACTCGAGGTTTACCAAGTGGTACAAAAGCAAAATCGAAGTGCAAGCCAAGAAAGGGTTTGAAGATTACAAAGTCAAACAAAGGCAAGATGTTCGCTCGGCCGACCGAGATAAACGAGCTCACCGGACAGCTGTCTGGAAATACAAGATGGCAACCGATGGTCATATTGTTTATCATGGTGATGCTTTTGATAATGGCATGCTCAATCCTTTCCGTGGGTGGAGCTTTGATTAGTAGACCGGCAAAAGTTGTTATGTACTACAATGGTGGAGTCGAGCTTTGGTTCTTCGATGAGCATGAAATTCTTCGGTTGGGAGAGGATGACATCCAGAAGCTTAAACATTCACCATTGGGAGATCTGCAGATCCAAGACCTTGGTTTTCGCTACACCAGCATCATCAACAAGTTCAACCAGTTCGTCGATCGCATTATTGAGAATCGACTGTTTTATGGTCGCGTCTCGTACAACTACGAGATGGACTGAAGCAAAGAGGTAGAGACGGAAGCTACTATGTATCGTTTGTTTAGCTATCGTTTAACATTTGGTTAACCTTTGGCCAGCCCAAGAAATAAACCTAGATGCATGGGTATAAATAGGAAACTATTCACCCATGCACCATAAGTTTCCTTTTGCATTCTCTCTCTCCACCTCTACTACTTGGTCTCTCTTCGATTTTTCATATTTCTCTTGATCCGAGATCCGAGTAGCATTAGTGATTTCCGCTTATTGGTGTTACAGATTGATCCAAATAAGTTGTTAGATTCATTACGGGAACCTATAACTACCACCATCTCCTATTGGTTTGTTTAGAGTTTGAATACATCTAAAGATCTTGAAGATATTAACTAAATTCATTATTTTTCTCTTTTATTGAAATTGCATGTGGTTTATCTCTTTGGCTTCTGTTATGCAATTAGGAGTTTATCTATTCATCGAACTCTCATGTATATATATTTTGATTTCTAAATGAGAAGATCACGATGTTCCAATATCATAATTATCTGTTTGATTTGGCTTAAATGAATGATTAAAAAAGACCTAATTTCAGTTGGGTTTTCTGCCAAGGTAACGAACTACATATATGAATGGTTATGCTTACAATGGGTATATGATGGGGGCAGATCGAATAAAAGTGCACATTGTATATTGTAGCATCAAAGGTGTGGTGGTGGTGTCAGTGGTGGTGGTGCTGTGGAGAGCAAAGAAGAGAGAGTGCAAATGTTAATAACATCAAATCACAAGGGGGTGCAAACTGCAGGGGAATATTGGTATTTTCATACAATTACTAACATTGGGTTCACGGCGCCTGATTGCAATAAAAGTACAGACAACATGTGTGCACCGTGCAAAATGACCACCACATAGTGTAATCATGTAAAACGATGTTGCTCATGATGCATTTAACACAACTCAATTTTAAAGGATATGTTTTGAATATTTAAAGGATAGGTAAACAACAACTCTAACCGGTTCACATTTGGAACGTGCAAGCTAGTTAACTAAACCCAGCAAGATACATTAATTTCAAAAACAAAAATGAATACAATATTCTCAGAATTCCATTTTTTTTAATGCCCTATGGGTTATATAAAAAAGAAGAAAAACAGTTTAGATCCGTTGACAATTTTATGGTCTTTGTCTATGATTCAACATTAATTAATTTAATATGTAATAATAAATGCAATTATGTTGTTGGACTCTTTCTTTTTTCTTATTTTTTAACGATAAATAAATAAAGAATTGTCCAAGTAATTCACACGAAGTGATCCAATGACAAGAGGTCATCTTCAACTGGCCCAACTAGCCGTACGGAGTCTTTAAGCTCCTCCAAATTGTCTCTAGTTTTAAGAAAAACTCAACTGCCTAAAAGCTCAATAAGCTCACTGATGGTAAAACCCGGACGCTCCCTTAAGATCGAACCACTTGTATTCACAAAAATTCAAGTCTTCTTTCATTGAAAATCACCCATGTAATTATTATTATTGTTGTTGTTTTGTCATCATTTTAAACTATAACTTTTATAAACACACAACCAATGCTCTCCACAACACGTAGAGGCGTCACCACTACCCAGAATTACATGAAATTAAATATACATCAATTCGACCAATAATTCAACTGCATTTCAATCTATGTTTGTATTAAAAAAAAATAATATATCTCTAGTAATCTCTTCGATCTACTTTTTAACACCTTCAAATAATTTTTTGTTTCTAGCTTTTATAATAAACCAGGACACAATGAACCCAATCCCAAACACACTCCAACGGATCTCTCACTGAAAAGTCGTGCATGCGAAGAACTTAACACCACCGAGAAATGGAGTCTCAAACCACGCTGACCACTAGGCATCTCTAGTTAACATATGGGTTTTGTTTAAATGAAAAAATTATTACTAATGCTGTTGTCGTTGCCGCTGCCACTACCACTACCGCTATTAAACCATTGAGAAATGAAGTCTCAAACCACGTTTATCCATCGCCTACTAAGTAGCAAGTACTATCCCAAATAAAATAATAACTAGTTATTAGACCCGCCGCGTTGCGACGGGGTTGTTAATTCTATTAGAGGTGCTATTAAATAAGTAGTTATGTTTAGTTTGCTATTCGTCTAGTAGTTCTAGTAAAACTTAGTTCTAGCTCGATAAGTTGGTTATTAGTGTTAATGTATACTTAATCTTAGTAGAGGGGTTATTAAAGAAGTTGTGGTGTCCAATACATAATATGTAAAGGGACTACGTTCAAAGCATAAGGGACAGAATTGGAAGAGAGAAGATTGCAAGAAACAACAAAGCCATACACAAAACACAATCTCCACCATGGCTGCAACATAGGTTGCCACGCCATGTCTCACACCCACCGCCGCCGGCTGGAAATGGCTGTTCGTCGACCAAAGCCAATGAAACCACTGCCGGAAAGCCACCGACAATGGCAGGTAGACGCTTCGTTTTTCTTCCTTTGCCTTTCTCTAAAAACTAACGTCTCCTCTATCTATTTCTCTCTACAAAATAAGAAAATGTTACCTTCTCACCCGGAAAAGGAACAGACAGTGAAGCCGCCGAGTTAGATACGTGTAAACACTACATTAACACGTGGAGTAGCCACAACTGAACAGAAATTGTAATACCAAAAGCTTTACCCATTGTACAAAGGCAGGAGTACAACACAGTTTGTATAAGGTACAAAAAGCAATGCATAAGAAAGTTCAAAATTAATATATATAATAATAATAATAATAAATCTCTAATTGTCTATTATTTAACGGCATAACTTGTTAACCGTTTGTTTTCCCTTTTAATTTAAAAGACAAAAAGGGGGATAGGAACGTAATTAATTAATGTCACCATTCAAAATTGGGCATTTGATTCCGGTTTGATTCCTCATTGGACATCCATTGTTTCAAGTTGCAGATAATATCTCAGACTTCAGTCGATATCTTCCGGATCCAAATATATAAGGTTACTTTTAAAAATGCATGAACCTTAAAAATGCACACGTTTAAAAAAAATAGCCGAAATCATTTCTTTTAACTGTTAAAAATTTTATTATTACAAATCATATAACTAATTACATCTAAATATCTTTAAATGCAAATTGTTATTTTTTTTGTTTTGTTTGGTTCTGTTTTGTTTTATATTTTTTTAAATAGACAGTTGGAAGTTGAATATATTAATAAGCATTGAAGTTTGAAGGCATTTAATGTTGAGCTTCCCACCTAATCGGAATTTTAAATTCTATCTTGAGCTTTTTTTTTACTTAGGCTGAGGGGTGTAGGGGGCTCTAATGGGGGCGCGAGTGGGGGCTCCAGCCAATAATATTGTGACGTGTGGCAGAGAGAGAAACTGGATAAGGGGGTGTTGGAGCCCCCGCTGGAGCCCCTGGCCCTGGTGTGGAGGGGCTCCAGCGGATTTTTTTTTTTATTTTTTTATAAATATATTCAAAAAACGTATTATTAAAAAAACTCAAAAATTATTAAAAAAAACACACATTAAACAAAAAACATATTAATATCTAAAAATAAAATAAAAATTAAAGTACTAAAAAAACATTATTCTTATTCTTCGGCTTGGTCTTCTTCGATCAACCTCTTTCGGATACGTTCCTTTTGCTTTTCCATCAGCATTTGATCGACCGGATTTAGGTTACTGAAGTCTCTTGTAAGGAAGTCCAAATCTCTCATTCGACTTTTTTCCATCACCATAAATCGTCGTCAATATAATCTGAATCTAGGTTTGGGTACCAATTTCCAGACATTTTTGGGTATTATATAGGAGTTTGGGATATTATATAAGAGTTTGTAAGGTGAAATTGTGTTTTGATATGGTTGAAATGGGAGTAATTTGGGATATTATATAGAGGTTTTAAGGTTTTTTTTTTTTTTTAAATTCGGAGCTCAACGGCTCTTTCTCGCGAGCTCAACGGCTCTTTCTCTCTCTTCTCCCGCGACCACATTCACGCCTGCCTGGGGGCTCGCGCTCGCGCCCCGTTCGCGCCCCGGTTCGCACCCCGGTGGTGTGGGGTTAGCGCCTGGGGGCGCGAGCGGAGGGGCTCTCGCGCCCAGGTTAGCGCCCCACACCCCTCAGCCTTACAAGTTCAAAGCATTTAATGTATAGATCTCCAAGAAGCTAAGACGCAAACTCCGTTCATCTCTCACTTCTGATCATACTTCATTCACATGGCCAATTTATCAAACCTTCCTGATAATATAGCAAGAATACAAGACTACGAATATCTATACGCATCAAATACCAATGTATCCAACTTTATTTCTGTTAAGCTATCCGGATATGGAAATTATGATCTTTGGAAGACACAAATGCTTTGCCTCATGGAGGCTCATGAGATGTGTTGGCTTGTAGATGAAAGTACTCCAAAAGATTTGAGTAAGAAGATCATAAAAAAGTATGATAGTCTTCTCAAAGGTTGGATTTTCGGATCAGTTAGCGAAGACGTACTTCGTTTTGTTGTTAATCCAACATATTCGGCTAAAGATGTTTGGGGGAAACTGATATCCAGCTTTGATCAAACCATGAGTTCTAAACAAGGTATCTCTTGATATGAACCCTAGTTAAACTTTCATTGAACTTTCATTTCCCTCCCCTAAACTTTCATTTCATTTAAGAATTTTATTTGACATATTATATGATCTAATATTTTATTGCAATTTATGATCATTCTTTAATTAAATTATTAAACTAAAAAGTCTTTTTTTATAAACTTTTATTTCCTTTAAGAATTTTATTTGGCATGTTACTCTTATGTAACATTTTTTTTATATTTTATGGTCTCCTTTTAAAATATTAAATTTAAAAATATAATGTTTTTTTTTGTTTTTTTTCTCCTTTGTGTTTATTGTCTGATCATAATAATAATATTTATTATTATCAGTGTTGATGCATTATTATATTTGTAAAACAATACATATATATATATATATACACATATATATAGGGGATGGATCTTGCGAGAAGTGATATTACAGCGAGAAGTGCTATAAGTGAAGGTATAAATCCATTAATGTCTAATTTCACTCCATTTCATATGATGTTACATACATATATGTAGGTTTGTTGCATTTATGTCTTAATTGCACATTCAAACCTACCAACAAACATATAAATGTACCGAGCCACATTCAAACCTATGTACCTACACACATACAAACATACATACACATATACAAACATACGTACGCATATACAAACATACGTACCTACACACATACATATGCACCTACATAACGCACCTACACATAAGAAATGAAGTGAAATTAGGGATTAATGGAGTTACACCTTCACTTCTCGCACTTCTCGCTGTAAAAAAACTTCTGAAATGATCCAATACCCATATATATATATTAATATATGTATATAAATTAATACCACTAATAATAAAAAAGATATTATAAATATTTACAATCTTAATACTAATAAAAATAGATTATTAATAATAATAGAGTAATTGTTTTTAAGTTGATATATATAATGAAAACTAGTAAATGAAAAAAAAGTTATTAAAAATATTATATGGGCTAATATGTATATAAATAATGTTTAGAGTTAATAATATTTAATTTACGTTTAGTAAAAATGGTGTAGATGAATCACGTTTAGCAACGACGTATGTACTACACTTATATTTTGTTGCCTTTGACTTTGGTTAGTTTCCTTCAAATGCATTGATTTTGAACATTAACAAAATTATTATATTAAAGTGACTTTTATTTAAGCTTTCCCCACACACACACATAAAATAAGTTAATCCTATGAATTATTAGTGCGAGAAATACGAAAGCATATTTTAAACAATCACATTTTTTCAATTTTACTTTCTGTTTTTATTAAATATAAGGGTATATTAGTCAAATATAAAGTGTAATTTTTTTAACTAATACCGAGTAATGCTTTAATATAATGATAATTTACTAAATTCTGATTATAATTATTAATATTATTATTGTTATTATGATCATATATTTTATCTCAAATTTATACAATGTAAATCGATCAGTTTGATCTAAACTCAATTAAATTAATTCACAAACATGGTTAATTAGCGTTAATTTTTTATTTGATCTAAATCTGAAGTATCTTTTATTTTTATTTTCATTTATCTTTGAAATTTAATTTTCATCAACTAATGTAAACTATGCATATTTTATATAGTGTAGATACACTTTTAGATATTATGTAGTAATAGAGCTAATCTTGCTGTAGACATATCTAATGTAATTAGCATAAAACGGATATTTTGTTTTGACAAAGACAGAAAATGAGCTTTTCAATCGTATATTCTGTTTTGACACCATGATCATTTGCCAATCATCAGCTGAAAAATGAATTAAGTTTAAAATTCCCCCCAATAAACTTACTTGCACATATTCAATCTGTAAAAGATTTAACAAATTCAGAAAACTTGTATTTTGCCACGTGATTGTTTTTCATATTCCAACAACTTTTCATTCTTTTAAAAAAATTTATTTTTCTCTTAAATACCATAAAAACCAGCATTTGCAGGAGTTGAACTTAACTTATATCGCTTTTGTGAAATCACCAATGTCACTAGCCATGGGCAGCAACTTTTCGTTTTTGATGTTGTATTTTTGGTTTGCTGTTTTAGCATATGTATATTATGCACATCTAAGTTGGCTGATATACATATTCGTGTCTTAGATTGTGTGTATACACGTACACATTAATTTATACTCGTATAATTTTGGTTACCAGAACGACATGCCAATTCAACCCCAGCAAAAGTAGACACGGTAGCAAAATCGAAAAACAACATGGCGTTAGGAGAGACGAGTACAACCAAGGAAGGTATAGAGTCAGCAAAATCAGACGAAAAGGGTGAAGAGGCTACTCAAATCGAAACAAAAGGTATTTTTATTAAGAACATTAGTAGTTTGGTCAATATACAAAACATTAAAACAACAGCAGATGGAAAGATATAACAAAAATCGGAGACCAAAACATGTCCGAAACAGAAAATGGATTAATTAAGACCATTATTTTGTATAACCTTCGGAACGAACACCCTATTTAACTTTATACTGTATTATTATTTTGTGAATTATAATGAGCCAAGCTAGATTGTAACAAAATGGTATTGTGGTTTCAACAACGATATGTAGATTCAGCCTTAACAAAAGAAGACACAACAACAAAAATAGAAGACAACACCACGGCTTTTGGAGAAACAACTTCTAATGACGAAGGGAATGATTCAGAAGTAAAAGGCGAAGATGCTACTAAAAAAGAAACAAAAGGTAACTTTTTTTAAGGAGCAAGTTCTGTGAGTTTAAAAAATATCATAACGGAATCCTGTATTTTTTCCAACTTTTTTTTAGTGTAAGTCCCTGATTTAAGTTGTTAGGTTTAAATAAGAAGTTTCATTTTTCTAAAAAGGCTAAGAAAAAGATTATTTTAGTCTACTACTTTAATGTTGAAGACTCACTTACTTTAATCTTAAAACTCACTTAGATTAATCTCAAAAACCCACTTACAACCACAATCAGTCCATCGCCCACCGCCACCACCACCTTCACTCACCGCCACCACCTTCACCCACCGCCACACCCTCGCCGAAAAAGTCTTCGAAAATTTCGTTGTGAACTTTCACCGGAAAAATCGACGGAAAGTAACCGGTAAACAAACGCCGATGAGGAAACAAAAAACACAATGGAAAAAATATTATGAATAAAAACACAATGACAAAACCAAATAGTATAACATAATGTAAAAAAAACACACCGAAAAAACACTATGCTAAAGCATAATTAGATAAACTTTGTGCTAAAATATAATTAGATAAAGGGATTACTCTATACAATAGTAACCAAGTTTTGAAACTGTTCCAGATCATCACTCATAAAATGTTTTGTCCAATCATGTCACTAAAGTTTATATTTTTTTAATCCTAGATATTTTACCTTAATAACGGGTTTCATAGGTTTTTTTAATTTCTAAATAGTTTGATATATATATATATATATACAAGAAAATTGCTCTGATCAGACCGCCTTTACCGACCACATGTGGTCAGTATAGATTGGTCAGCAGAAAACGGTCGCAATAAGTCATATTTGTGGTCGGTATAAACCTGGTCGGTATAGGTACACCTTTCCCGACCACAAGTGGTCGCAAAAAGGTTCGTCACAACTTTTTTCCTTTTTTAAAAATAAATGTAAAATAAAAAACTGTTACTGACGATAAATGGTCGGCATTGCGTTTTTTTCAAAAATGCATTTAACGACGACATGTGGTCGGTATAGATGTTATAATTTTTCAATTTTTTTTTAATTTCTAATTTTTCCAGATTTTTTACCAATTAAAACCTGATTGTAAAGCTAAAAATTTTCTAAATTTTTTAACAAATAAAACCATAAGCTGTCAAATTACAAAACGTTAAACTAAATAGTCTATTTAATTGTCATACAAACCGTCAAAATATTATAACTAACACACTATATCTTCATCCATATCGGCATCTTCATCATCTTGACTCGGCCTACCATTATTCACTTAATTTCATCAATCTCGGTGCACAATTGTGTCATTGTTCTTACAAAAGACGTTTCATAGTAATGGTATTTGTACTTGGTACGCACGCCACATGGGTGGTTGAATTTTCACCTTTCGCCGAATATCACGTTCCCAACCCGTGTAGACCGAGTAAACGTCTAAGAAATCCGATCTCATCAA
The DNA here is from genome assembly GCF_021521415.1 of Bidens hawaiensis. Taxonomy (NCBI): domain Eukaryota; kingdom Viridiplantae; phylum Streptophyta; class Magnoliopsida; order Asterales; family Asteraceae; genus Bidens; species Bidens hawaiensis. Next base: position 10,161 of record NW_027506174.1, on the reverse strand, counting down.
TTGGCAAATCACCCGCTTCACTTTGCATGTGGGTAAGTTCGCCTTACATTGCATCCTATATTAAAGATTAAAAAACATGTTAGGTTAACAGGTCATGTTCATAACATTTACATTAATATGCATATATACTTAAACAAATCTGTACGTCCAAATATACATATTATGTATGCATATATCACATTTCAAGTCAGACTAGTCATGTTTGTAATAATAACCAACAAAATAAATGCACATATGCATAGAAATGCACAATAAGTACATATTAGAAATGCAATAAAAAAATCATTTGGCAATAGAAAACTAAAAAGTATAACCTAAAATGTAAACTAGCAAATGCAACGAAATACTTACAAAATTGAAAGAGACGGTATGAGGTTACTTTTTGAATCACAGCATCTACAACCTTTCTTGATACCAAATTTCATCTTTACCTCTCTAAACTCATATCCACTCTCCTGTAAAAAATTCAAATATATGCATCATTGCGTCAAGTTGTGAAGAATCATTTTCCATGAAGTTTATGCTTTAAGAACTTAAAACAGATGTAAAACATACCCTTCTGTACTAAATGTAGTATGCAACTCGACTAGTTAACTCCAGACCCATTTAACACAATCCATTCCACCTGAATCCCGAATAGCCTACATATAAACAAGTCAGTATTCGGGTTAGTTTCCAAAACGCCTGAAGTCCTGAACCCAAGCAACCTAAAAAAAAGCTTTTAAGCATAAACAATAAAACCTCAAACAGCTTAACAATTTCTTTAATCAAGCATAAACACTAAAGTAATTGAACCAAAAATTAATGGAAAAACTATTAAATGCAGACTTACATGAACATCCCGCTAATGAAAACCACCAATTTCAAGTCCAATAGATTAAAATTAGTAACAAATTATTCATTCAATTCAACAATCGATCCCATCATCTTTCACAGATCCTCACCAAACAGATCAATAGTTACATAAACATATACAACAAACTGAAACTAAAAAGCATAAAAAAAAGTAAATACTTACCTATGCAGCTACGAGCTGACGTTTGTTTGGCGAAAACAGAATCGAAACAACATCCTGAATCCACATATAATCACAAAATAACATACATTAAAAAATATCCAAATACATCACAATTGAAGAAACACTAATCTACCCCGGGCAGATTACGGATAATCTGGGGGTTAAGTAATGTTTCCCACGAGGGTTAGGTCCGGCAAAGAAGGATGTTCTTCAGATGACCTGCAAAACAGACACCGTGAGCTCGTCACTGAGAAGGGGGGGGGGGTTCCTCCTTGTGACCACCATCCGGCGTGAGAATCAGACTAGATTGCGCCGAATATAAGTGTATATTGAGAGAAATAGCTAGTGAAGGTAAAAATACCAGATGATGATACCGTTCCAAGGTGTTGGAGTATTTATAGCCGAAGGTATGTTTCCAAGCAGGTACAGCCAGCTGTAGAATATTCCTGTTTTACCAACTATGGGCTACGCACGTGCCATGCTGGTTGGTGGGTAGGCAGCGGCTGATAGTGACCAGGCCGGCTGTGTACTATTCCTTTTCCACCAACTGCAGGCTATGTGCGTGCCACGACAAGGGTTGGTGAGTAGGCAGCGGCTAATAGTGACAAACAGTACTAGAGCATGCTCCTCGTACTGTTTGTTGGTGAGCTGTCACCCTGTGATTGGTTCATGGGCTGCTTTGGTCAGATCTTGTCTATTTTGTCCATACCTTGGCAGGTATAGTACAAAAGATCTTCCAGAAGCATACAGACTGGCTCATTTGGGCGGGAGTATTCCCGCCTTGCTCATTCCTTCAGGTGACACTGAATTATTGAGTTAGTGCCTTGTGCGTGTAGACTTGCTATTAGTGCGGGTAGCCTTCCCTGATGGCTTGTATCCGCAGCTGCGGGGACAGACGGGATACTTCACCATTGGGAGGCTTTCCCTGCGGGAACAGCTGGCGTACTGCGCGTAAGGTCTTCATCTCTGAGCATGGTGGGTCCTGCGGAACCAGTTGGTCCTTGCGCAAACGTCCCTCTTCAAGGTGAGTCTTGCGGGTCCAACCGGGGATGCATACGGATGCGCTGGCATACATCAGAAAGTGTAGGTCTTGCCAGCTCTACGCACCCAACACGCATCGCCCGAAGAATGAACTTGTTCCAGTCACCTCTTCATGGCCATTTCAGAAGTGGGCCATCGATGTGACAGGCCCATTTCCCAAAGCAGCAGGGAACGTTCAGTTTCTAGTGGTAGCCATCGACTACTTCACCAAGTGGATAGAAGCAAAACCCTTAGCCCAAACAACCGCAAAACATATTAAAAAATTTATTTGGGAATTTATTATTTGTCGTTTTGGACTTCCACAGAATTTGGTGAGCGATAACGGCACCAACTTTGCTGACAAGAAGCTACAAAAGTGGCTGGAAGAACTTCAAATCACCCACACCTTTACCTCAGTGGCGCACCCACAGGGTAATGGTGAGGTGGAAAGAGCAAATAAGAGCATCGTCGACGGCATAAAGAAAAGACTCTTGGGACACAGATTCGGCTGGGTGGACGAAGTTCCACACGTCCTCTGGGCAAACAGAACGCTGAAAAAGGCCAGTACAGGAGAAACCCCGTTCAGCCTCACTTATGGCACTGAAGCCATGGTCCCAGTCGAAATTGGTTTACCCTCACCAAGGGTCTTGATTCAGCCAGAAGACAATGATGCGGAAAGACGGTTAGACCTTATGCTAACCGAGGAGCGCAGAGACTTAGCCGCAGCGCGTGAAGAAAACTACAAGCGACAAATGCAGAAGTACTACAACACGCGGGTAAAACTCTGCAACTTCAATGTAGGAGACTACATATTGCGTAACAACGAGGCTTCAAACCAAGAGCGCCCGGGAAAACTGGCACCGGTCAGGGAAGGACCATACATTATCAAAGAAGTTTTGGGAAAAGGCGCATACCGACTCGAAAGGCTCGATGGCACTCCTATCCCAAGAACATGGAACAGAGCTCAATTACGCAAATGTTACATGTAGATCAATTCCAAACTTGTAAAGAAAAGGCCTAGAGCCACTTCTAATGAAAATGATTCTCCTTTCACATTGTGTTGATAGCCTTACCTTTATACTTATGAACTTCCCACGCTGATATGCCGGTATTCACCGCATAAATATGGGAAGAAGTAAGTCGTTGCGTGTGGAAGGCGGCAAAATCCGCATAAACACATTAAACGGTAAAAATTTCTAAGGAAAACCTTCACGCAGGTCAGCTATAGGTAAAGTTTAGTCATCCCAATAAATGAAAGTGACGGTTCTACCCGCACAATCATGATAAAGGAAACTGAACATTGACCTATTGGCAACCGCGCGTCGAAAGGTTAACTTATTCAAAACACTTAGAAAATTTCAAAGGAAAAGATGAGGAAAACTTCCACGCAGGTCAGATATAGGTAAAGTTTGGCCATCCTACTAAGTGCAAGTGACGGTCTTATCCGCACAATCACGAAAGAGGAAGCAAAACTTTAACTTATTACCTGCCACGTTGAAAATTTAACTTATCTAAGTACTAAAGAAATTGCTAAGTTAAATCAAAATATGCGTGAAATAAACAAGGCAAGGCATTAGCAAATAATCTTTATTCCATCAAAATTCAAATATTACAAAGATTGCTGGGTACATACCAGCATACAAAAGAAACTATACAAAAATAAAAATCTACTCTAATGGTGGAAAGGGATCTAAAGGATCAATCTTCAGGACCACTTCCACTTGGACCCGCACCGTCAGAAGAGTGTGGCGGTTCAAGGAAAGCTTTAAGGATAGCTAGCCCATCATTAGCAGCAGCAATCTCATTCACCTTCTCCACCACCGGATGCGGGAAGGCAGCATACTGATTCACTGCTTGGTCATACGCAGCTTCAGTATCCACATTGTAAAGAGGGAAGTTGGAAGGCGGGATGCCTTGTTCAACAAACCCTAGACCAAGCAGGAAGCCAGCCTTTTCCCCATCCTCATGAGAAGCGTTGAGGGCTGCGCTCATCGCATCGTCATATGATGTGTTCGTGAACACCCGATGCACAACCTACAAAACAGAAGTTTGTCAAAAACTCAAGAGTAAGGAAAAGCGTAAAGAAGTTAGAAGTTAGGAAGCTGCGCATACCTGCGACAACGCTTCTCGAAGAAGCCATTCCTTGGCAACCAGAGCCTCCTGGAGGGCAGCTTGAGCTTCATTACGGGCGCGTTCGGCTTCGTTCTTTGTGAGGTTGGCAAGCAATACATCTTTGGCTGCAGCCTCTTCGACGCCCTTTAGCTTACGCTCAGTGTGGTCAAGCACCCCCCTCTGGTCCAAGATCTCTTGGAGCTTCTTGGCATCTTCCATGGCCAAGGCATCATGAGCCTGCTGGAGCCTCTCTAATTTGGCTTTAAGTTCCTCATTTTCGATGCGTAGAGGCTCAGCAGCAGCTTCAGCCTTGGTGGCCCTCTCGGTTGCGTTCCATGCAGTTTCCTTGGCCAGCCGAAGCTGTTCGTTAACAGCTTGGGCAGCCTTGGAACGAGCCTCCAGACGAGCCTGAACGTCAACCTCAAGGGCCTTGAAGGCCTTCTCCTTTTCCGCAGCAATGGCGGCAAGCTTCGCGTTCTCCTCCCGGATAGCCCGCGCCTGAGCCACTTCAAGACTACGCGCCGTCTTCAACTTGTCATTTTCACGACAAAGTAGCTCGAGGCGCGGCTGCATCCGGGCGAGAAGGATTCGGAGCTCGTTGGACAGCTACCTTCCTGGTAGCTGGCCATGGCCTCCCCCAGCGCACCGCTTGGGGCGGCGTGACGCGCCCATTCGACGCAGTCCTCAGCAGTCCGGAGGGTCGTTCCCCGGCGGATCTTCCACCGAGGAGCGTACACCTCGTTGGAATCACGAACTGCAATAAAACAAAAAACAGTTAAGAGAAAGAAATGATGAAAGGGATATAGGCCAAAATAACCCTACGCACCTGTAGGGTCGACAACAGGCCGATAGCCACCAAACCCATCACCTGAACCTAAGGGATATCCATCCAAAAGGTCAAGGAGACGGGAAGGAGGCAAGGATTGGCTAGACGCCCCAACCCCAAACGTACCTGAAGGACTGGCCGTAGTCGCAGGCGCCGGAGGAGACACGGTGGAGGCTGCCGCGGTGGAAACCAACGGAGGTGAACTCACCGGAGGTGAACTTACAACCGTGGCCGCGGCTGCGGATGAACCCGCAAGAGAAATCACCGCCGGCTCAGTGACGGATTCGGTGAAAATGGCACTGACAGCCGGCGGGGGTAAGGTTACAGCTGGAACAGTTAGCTCAACGGGATGAGCAACTGAACCAGTACTGAAAGCAGGCGTAGCCGCCTGGGTCATCGCCTCGGGTAGGTTGACCAAACCTACCTTCATGGGTCCAGAACCGCTTCTCCCCGCATCGCTTTGGAATGCAGTTGCACCCACGCCTGCATGAAGACAAGACATTAAAAACATTGCCAGAAAGATATGAAGTTAAAGCTATTAAGTTTACACTTACGAGTCCTCTTGAGCTTGAAGGTGCGAACAGGCGGGGACGAACCCGATGGAGCCGGCCTCTTCACGCCGGTCACCGTCGTCGTCCGGGGCTGCTCGGAGGTGACAGCCGTCTGAACCTCCGGACCAGTGGTCTCACCACCAGGGTTCCCCGCCACCTCCTCACTTTCGGTCTCTGAGTCAGACCGATTCACCGGATCGGCAGTGGAGGCAACCTTCGCCTTGCCCTTCCCACCGGCAGCCTTCTTCTTCCTCGCCAAGAAAGGACCATCTGCGGATTCCTCATCAGAAGATGACAAAATTAGAGGAATTCCCGTAGAGGTTTCAGCATTGACAGGGCGAGGGTTAAAAAGTTCCATACCTGGCCGCCTGGTGCTCAGGATCTCGTGGCCTGGCGGGTAGACCTCCACGAACCGATCCGCCATTTGCTCAAGGATGGGCAACTCGTTCTCGTCAAGAGCGCGAGTACCCATCCGAGCGGGACCACCAGCCTCCCGCGGCTGCAGGAGAGACTGCAAGTCGTTTCCCTCTGAAAATAAAGAGATGGTTAGAACAAAAACCCTAACCTAGCAAATAAAATAAAGCATACCGTAAGGGACAGAGTTCAAACCGTATTCGAGGACGATCGGCACTTGCGGAGTCTCAGAGCCGGCATCCTTCCATACCCGGCTCATCCCGGCATCACCATCCCGGACTCCGCAAACCGGTAAACCGGAGTCTGGATCCGGGAAATCTTGGAGAACCATTCCGCCTCCTGGTAGTTGGAGGCGTGAAGGTTGGGGAGTGCTCTCCCGTTCTTGAATGTCATCGCAATAGGGACGACACGGGCAGAGATGTAGAAGAACTCCCGCTTCCAAGACCGAAGACTGCGCTCGGTGGCGCAAATCTTCAGACCCTTGATCCGGTTGACCAGGGTGTACCACCCTTGGATGCACCTCCAGGGTAGAAGGTCATCAGGCGGTCGACATGGGGCTCTACACCCATAATGAGGCACACCACCACTCGAAATGGCGGATCTTCGCGATCGCCATTGGGTGTACCTCCGTCAAGTGTACACCGTGTCTCTCCAGAACACGGTACACAAACTTCGTCAATGGGAACCTCAGATTCCCATAGACGAAGAATGCAGCGTACACCCCTATCTTGCCCTTGGGGGCATCGTACACCGTCTGATGAGGCTCCGGAAACTCAGGCTCGAAAGACTCGAGCATGAACTTCTGGACGATGTACTGGTAGAGGTCAATAGGAAGAGCGCACTGGCACTCGCCAGCAGTGCGCTTGTCGTCCTTTTCGGACGTCGACGTCGGGTTCTCGACGAACAACTCAGACTCCTCGGCAGTGGCCTCAAAATCACGGGTAGAAGACATGTTTTGGATGTACAGAACAACGATTTCAGAAGAATGCTCGACGGAATAGTGAGTATTCGCCGGAAATCGTTTAGAAGATGAAGAGAGAAGTGAAAGTGTGGACTAAGGTGCACCCTCTCGCCCTTTATATACTCATCGCAATTAATGCGATGAATTTAATGCGGAAGAGAGAGAAATCGCAGGTGCAATGAAACTATGACACGTGGCAAAGAGCAAGCTGGCAACAGCTGTTGAAAGGACGCGCGCCATTAATTTCGCGGCCACGCGCCCCGAAAAATCTCGCCCACGCGCCTGAAAAAGCGCCTGGAATGACCATATATTGTCACGTCGCCATAACTTCCTGCACGTTCTGACACTGTCAGAAGAAACCGTCGGACGACGTTTCAACAGTTTGGACTGTTCTTATCCTTTCACCAACTCTTCGAATTTCAAAAAGATTCAAAAGTAAACGGAAAAATACCCCTTACCTTGGCAACCAAGTAACTATAAGACAGGTGCGAGTACAGTGTCAGGGCAAAACCCTTCACATACTTAGCACCCGGAGGGAATTGAAGCCAGGAACCCCTTGGAAGTAAAGTAACTATAAGACGAGTGCGGGTACAGTGTCAAGGCGAAACCCTTCACATACCTAGCACTCCGCAGGGAATTGAAACCAAGAAGGATCTTCTGGGCCATGCTTGCGGAAACGGGATTAACATCCCCGCATAGTGGGAACGTCGAGAACTAGATTGTTTGAAGCTCCAAGATGGAATTGGTTGTTTTAACATAATTGATCACTATGTTCAAAACTACCAGAACCTCATGGAGAATCTACACAAGTGGAACTCAACGCTCCTGACTTGCGAGGAGGTTACACACCTACCCGCATCATACCCAAAGATGAAGCATAAAAGTCAGGAATTTCTGCGTGACATTAGGGAAACCGCGGGAAGAATCCCCACGGACAACCTTAAAACCAAATACTTTTCAAAACCCCTTGATTAAGTCCAAAGTTCACCTCACTTATTAACAATTCATGAGAAGAACATTGGACTGGGGGGACTTGAAGAGGTAGGTCCCAGCAGAGCCCAGTTGGACGCGCAAGACTCACCTTGAAGAGGGACGTTTGCGCAAGGACCAACTGGTTCCGCAGGACCCACCATGCTCAGAGATGAAGACCTTACGCGCAGTACGCCAGCTGTTCCCGCAGGGAAAGCCTCCCAATGGTGAAGTATCCCGCCTGTCCCCGCAGCTGCGGATACAAGCCATCAGGGAAGGCTACCCGCACTAATAGCAAGGCTACACGCACAAGGCACTAACTCAATAATTCAGTGTCACCTGAAAGGAATGAGCAAGGCGGGAATACTCCCGCCCAGATGAGCTAGTCTGTATGCTTCTGGAAGATCTTTTGTACTATACCTGCCAAGGTATGGACAAAATAGACAAGATCTGACCAAAGCAGCCCATGAACCAATCACAGGGTGACAGCTCACCAACAAACAGTACGAGGAGCATGCTCTAGTACTGTTTGTCACTATTAGCCGCTGCCTACTCACACCAAACCAACACCACTTGTTATGGCACGCACATAGCCTGCAGTTGGTGGAAAAGGAATAGTACACAGCCGGCCTGGTCACTATCAGCCGCTGCCTACCCACCAACCAGCATGGCACGTGCGTAGCCCATAGTTGGTAGAACAGGAATATTCTAACAGCTGGCTTTACCCTGCTTGGAAACCTACCTTCGGCTATAAATACTCCAACACCTTGGAACGGTATCATCATCTGGTATTTTTACCTTCACTAGCTATTTCTCTCAATATACACTTATATTCAGCGCAATCTAGTCTGATTCTCACGCCGGAGGGTGGTCACAAGGAGGAACCCCCCCCCCCCCCTTCTCAGTGACGAGCTCACGGTGTCTGTTTTGCAGGTCATCTGAAGAACATCCTTCTTTGCCGGACCTAACCCTCGTGGGAAACATTACTTAACCCCCAGATTATCCTTAATCTGCACGGGGTAGATTAGTGTTTCTTCAACAATAAAAGTCAAAAATCGAGATAAAGGGTTACAAAATTCATACTGAAAATTGTGGATCTAGCATCGAACTTCTTCTACCTTTGAGCAAACACCACCCGGTTTTTTCCAATCTTCATTTGCAATCATAGTAGAAACGAAAAACAAATAACCTAACCCACAACGTTTCCGATCGAATCTGGACTATGTGTTCATAATTTAAACAAAAATCGGATACAAACCGGTAACACCTAGGGAGATGCGACGGCGAATGGGGCGACCAAGAGAGAGTGATGGAGGGAGGGTTGTGATTTGTGAAGGCGGTAAAATGAAAGAAAAGGGGAAACAGCGGTGATCAGGGCCATGTGTAGTGGAGGGGGGGGGGGTTGTGACACGTGGCGCCTAGTCAGCATGGAGTGGAAATTTGTTTTTGGGGTGTAATGGTGTAGGGGCTACAAATTGGGCTCAAAGTGTGTTATTTTATTATTTTCTTTTTATAACTAAACTAATTAAATAAAAACCAATTTATTTAGATAATTAAATAAAAATGCATTAAATTTTAAAAAAATACAAAAAAAATTAAAAAAAACATAACTAATAATGCATTAAAATAAAATAAAATACATAACTAAAAATATTAAAAAACATAACTAGATAACATACTAATATTCATAATATTTGCGCATTTTTTCAATTCGTTGTCGTTGCAATAATGCGGCCTCTTCGTGTAACCCGGCCGCTTTGAGGGATTCGTATTTTTCACTCAATTCCCCGCAATTCCAACATTTGGCAAATCTTTTCGTGTTGTTTGCTGGTTTCTTTCATGACATCGTTGAGTTCCTCGACACATTTTTTTTTGTTTTTTGATGATTTCTCTCATGGTAGCGGCGACTTCCACGAGTGTCGGTTGGTTCGGGTTGTTTGTAGGATTCATTTTGCTAAATTTTTTGAAGATTTTTGGGGGTATGAATTGTGTATGAAATGGAGAAGAAGGTGTATGTTTATATATATATATATATATATATATATATATAGTTTAAATTTTCTTTTTTTATATATATATAACCGTTGCCCACAACGGTAACATTATTATTATTATATTATTATAATTCAAGCGAGCAGGCGGCAACTTATCCCCGCCCCAAATCGCCCTAAAATCGCGGGAGGGGGGGGGGGGCAGTGTTCTAGCCAATTTTCGCCCATTTGTCGCCCAATTTAGGGCATAGTGTTTTTCAAACAGCGCCCAAAATTTTAACACTCCCGCTAACTTAAAA
>NW_027506173.1:35000-84711 GCF_021521415.1 Bidens hawaiensis | reverse complement strand
TGTGAAAAACACATAACCGGTTTACGAGCTTCTTATATAGTATTACATCTGCGTCTATTCACAGCTATTCAACTTTCCTCCTAACACCAAGCATGTAAGCAAATCATTCCACTTTTGCTTTACCTGAAAAGCATGTTAAAACGGGTCAACTACGTCTAGTTGGTGAGTTTCAAGTTTCACGAGTATCAATGAAATCAGTATACGAGTTCGTAAAGTTTACAGTGTGTATGTATATATGTCTGTGTATGATGTATTATACTAAGCCACAAGTGAAACCGAAACGAGCTAAAACACATGGCCTCCACTGCCCATGCACTCCCGTTGGCATTTAACAGCCAATTTGCCCCATGTATGTACTATGTCTAACACCACATAGCAGTATGTAAATATAATGACAATGTGCAACTGGTTTTACATATGTTCCGGCTTACCCCACCGGCTCTGTCACAGTTGGGTTTGTCAAACCGATAGTACTATCCACACGCCACCGGCACGAAGTTAATCACTTGTGTTTGTGGGGACTTGTCAAGTGTTTAGTACTTAGATAATCCACATCATCACACGTTTTCAAGTATAACAGTTTATGTAAACATGCTTTTCACCCCAAAAGTTCGTAACACAGTTTAGAAAGTGGGGGTCGTGAAACTCACCTTATCGTAGTTCGCACGGAATTTACGTATCAAATAGTCAGATGTCTCGTTTATAGCCTGATTCCTATAAACGGTATCGTATCGTTAATACTAGTACAGTGTTCCAGCTAAATCGGGCTGTATAGATAATCTGGGTATAGCTGTTAGGCCCAGAACATGACCATAGTCTTAGATTGTGACGTTGTATACTATGAAATGTTTAAAACTGGATTTGGCTCAGTTTCACCGTTTTCCGAGCCTAGCTCAGTTGATCGTTTATACGTTTCGGGATTAGGTAAGATCACACAAACTTAAGTAAATATATTGATTGATAAAATGATTTGATTTATGAAAGAATTTTAAGGTTTCAGTGTCTGGTTTGATTGCAGGGTTCGTTTCCGTTTTCATACGGGTTTGATTATACAAAACGCGTACAATCCACCCGAATTGTCCGGAATTCTCGTAAAAAGTTCGTTTTTATCAATATCATTCAAAAATATGATATTTGACCACTTTTGACATTTTGACATACCAGTCAGTCCGTTAAACACAAAACTGCCGGTTTCGTTAAAACAATTATAATTTAAATCTTTAATAAATCATAACTAAATATGTAATTACATATAAATTATGTAAATTTTTGTAAAAATACATTAAGACATGGAGAATTTTATAAAAATATTTCCAGAAATTTTATGATTATTTATTTATTTATAAAAATTCATTTAATAGGTTAGAATCATGTAATAAATGACCCGTTTATATTAAACGACCTCCGAAAAATCCCATAAATTTTTACCAAGGTCTCAATGTGACTACATAGCCCCTACAAAATTTCCAGAACCTAACTCTTTTGACAAAATGCCTTTTTGTGCGTTTTTCGGCTGTTAAAACTTGGTTAAACCATGGCTGCACAAACCATACATAGACATTTCCAATGATTCCCAAACTTTACCAGTGATCTTACCATCCCATATCAAACTCCAAAACCAAGTTTCATAATTTTTCAATGTGTTTAGCTATTTTTCCCAAATAAACGCCCATAAACGGGAATAAATTCACCAAATATTCTCCGTTTATCGAAAAATTACCAAATTTGAACTGGGACTCATTTATATGATCCCTAATGTCCCTGCAAATTTTCACATGCTAACAAAAAGCACGTCACAACCTAATACTAAACAGCCCCTAAACGAGTATTACGGGTTTACCTTGTCTGTTTTCGATGAATTTTGCTAGCTTAAACGACTTTCCGGGTCTCGGGTTGCAAACTCAGTATATCTACATATCATATAACATCAAACCAAGCATAAATCATCCATGTAACAGCCTTGATAATTAGGGTTTCGGTTTTGGGTTCAAACCGAACTTTCTAACCGTAAAAACGTTGTATTCATGTTCTAATCCGCGTTTTTGACCAAAAAAGTATATGTTCCAGGTTTGTAAACATGTTTAACATCAAAACATAATTTTACTTGATTTTTAGGGTTTTTGGATGGTTAAACATGTTTAACTCTAATCAAAACATGTTTATATGATAATCATATGGATCAAACTTTGTTAAAACTTGTTAGAATTGAACCTTACCTTAGGGTTTTTGAAAGGAGGTTGAGAGAACAGGGGCTGGAGCTGCTGGACTTGAAAATGTGTTGTATGTTGTATTGAATGAAACAAACTTAGGAATGAAGTTATATAAAAAAAATAATGTGTAGTATGGTGGGCAAATTCCGATCGGGATTTTTAAATGGCCCTTAATGGGCTGTTTTGGCCCATTACTCCAATCACACAAGCCCAAACATGAAAAGGCCACTTCAAGTTTAGTTCGGGTTCGGTTTTTCGCAAAAAAATTAATTCGGGTGTGAGAAATAACGTAAAAACGTGTGTTTTTCAGCTTGTTTTTGTAAAATAAGAAAAACGTACTGACTCGTTGTAAAATTCCAAAATATTTTCACGGATGGCTTAGAACATGTCATATAAGTGTTTTATAAATCTTTTTCGGCTTAACGGATGCTACAATGCTTGTTTTGATATTAACGATTGCGTTTAAGCTTATAGCGTATCGATAAACGAAACCTTTTTCGTTTAAAGAGTTTTAAACGTACCGAGGCCTAAATATCAATATGTTAGCCTCTATAACATATATATAACTCGTATATGACCCCTCAGTATGTATACGGGTCATAATTAGTATCGGTCGGTTACTCGTTTAAGCACTACAAATTAACCGATTTGTCGTTTACTTGTTACGTAAAGAATATAGTGTACCCCGTTTTGTCATGAATGTCACATTCTCCCCCCGTTAAGAAATTTCGTCCCTGAAATTTAATGTGTCATCGGTTTTCTAGGGAACAGGTGTGGGTATTTCTTTCGGAATTCGTCCTTTCGTTCCCAAGTATATTCGGGGGTTCTTGTTTTGAATTCCACCGAACTTTTACCAATGAAATTTTGTTGTGTCGTAACTGTTTGGTTTTCCCGTCTACAATTTCTACCGGTTCCTCTACGAAGTTGAGCTTTTCGTTGATCTGAACATCTTCCAGTGGTACTATTGTCGTTTCATCAGTCAAACACTTTTTCAGATTCGATACATGAAACACGTCATGAATAGTGCTCAGTTCTAAGGGTAGTTTTAATCGGTAAGCTACGGGACCAATTTTTGCAACAATTTCAAAAGGTCCGATGTATCTCGGGGCTAGTTTACCAGTCTTTTCAAATCTTATAACACCTTTCCATGGCGATACTTTTAAAAATACCTTATCACCTATTTCAAAAGATAACGGTTTTTCTGCGAACATCAGCATAACTCTTTTGTCGGTCACGAGCAACTTTCAAATTTTGCTTAACTTGGTGAATCTTATCAGTGGTTTCCTGAATTAAATCGGATCTTGAAATTTGAGTATCACCCACTTCTGTCCAACATAGTGGTGATCTACATTTTCGCCCTTATAGAGCTTCATAAGGTGCTGCTTGTATACCACTGTGATAACTGTTATTGTAAGAGAATTCAATGAGTGGGAGGTGTTGATCCCAATTCCCTTTAAAGTCCAGTACACAAGCACGAAGTAAATCTTCTAAGGTTTGGATGGTTCGTTCGGATTGACCATCGGTTTGGGGATGGTAAGCCGTACTTAGGTCGATTCGGGTTCCCAAGGCTTCTTGTACTGCTTGCCAGAAATGTGAAGTAAAATGACTGTCTCGATCGGAAATAATCGAAAGAGGTACTCCGTGTCGAGATACTATTTCATCGATGAAAATTTGAGCGAGTTTTTCGGTGGTGTAGTTGTTACGGATGGGAATAAAGTGTGCGGATTTGGTTAATCGGTCCACAATTACCCAAATTGCGTTGTGTCCTCTGGAGGTTTTAGGAAGGTGTGTCACAAAGTCCATGGTAATTTGTTCCCATTTCCATTGTGGGATTTCGGGTTGTTGTAACATTCCCGAAGGTTTTTGATATTCCGCCTTTACCCTTGCACATGTTGCATATTTACTTACATACACGGCTATATCCTTTTTCATACCAGGCCACCAGTAAAATTCTTTGACATCCTTATACATCTTATCAGCACCTGGATGAATAGAATATTTGGATTTGTGTGCTTCATCAAGTATCAGCTTTCGGAGTTTATGAATTGTTGGAATCCAGACCCGGTTTTTGTAATAATATACTTCATCGGTTTTCTTCTCAAAATTCTTTTCATTTCCATGTAGTTCTTCTTTTTCTAGCTGATCTGTCTTCAAGGCCTCATCTTGTGCAATGCGAACTTGTTCGGTTAGGCTACTTTGAACAATCATTCCGAGTGCTCGTACCCTTAATGGTCTGATTCTGTCTTTTCGACTTAAGGCATCAGCTACTACGTTGGGCTTACCCGAGTGGTATTTAATCTCACAATCGTAATCATTTAACAGTTCTACCCATCTTCTTTGTCTCATGTTTAGCTCTTTCTGATCAAATATGTGTTGTAAGCTTTTGTGATCAGTATAGATGGTACATTTAGTGCCATACAAGTAATGTCTCCAAATCTTCAATGCAAAGATAACTGCTCCCAATTCCAAATCATGGGTCGTATAATTCTTTTCATGCACTTTTAATTGTCGGGAAGCATATGCTATTACTTTCTTTCTTTGCATCAGTACGCATCCTAAACCTTTACGAGATGCGTCACAATATACCACCAATTCATCAGTTCCATCTGGAAGGCTTAATATTGGAGCTTCACATAACTTCTGTTTTAACGTTTGAAAGGCCATTTCTTGTTCTTCTTCCCATTCATATGCTCGATCTTTTTGAGTTAGGAGGGTTAGAGGTTGTGCAATACTTGAAAAGTTTTCAATGAATCTTCTATCATACCCGGCTAGTCCTAAGAATTGACGAATTTCTCTTGGTGACTTAGGCACTTGCCAATTCTTAATAGCTTCAATTTTACTTGGGTCTACTTGGATTCCTTGATAGTTCACAATGTGTCCCAAAAACTGCACTTCTTGTAGCCAAAACTCACATTTGGACAACTTTACGTATAACTTCTCTTGCCTCAATAATTTTAAAATTTCCCGCAAATGTTGTTCGTGTTCCTCCTTACTTTTCGAATATATCAGAATGTCATCGATAAACACTATCACGAACTTGTCAAGGTAAGGTTTGCAAACTCGGTTCATGAGGTCCATAAACACTGCAGGTGCATTCGTCAACCCAAACGGCATAACCAAAAATTCATAGTGACCATACCGAGTTCGGAACGCTGTTTTTGGTACGTCTTCTTCCTGAATTCTCACTTGATGATAACCAGATCTAAGATCAATTTTTGAAAAATACTTCGCACCTTGGAGCTGATCAAACAAGTCATCAATTCGAGGTAAGGGGTATCTATTCTTTATAGTCACTTTATTCAATTCCCGATAATCAATACACATTCGAAAACTCCCATTTTTCTTCTTTACAAACAACACTGGTGCTCCCCACGGTGAGTAACTAGGGCGAATAAAACCCCTGTCCAGTAATTCTTGTAACTGGTTGGACAGTTCTTACATTTCAGAAGGTGCAAGTCTATAAGGTGCCTTAGCAATAGGTGCTGCTCCCGGTATCAAATCAATACGGAATTCAACTTGTCGGGTCGGTGGTAAACCAGGCAACTCTTCGGGGAATACATCTGAATACTCGTGTACCACTGGGATGTCTTCTATTCGTTTTTTCCTCAGGTTCCTTAACTGTTACACTCGCCAAGTATAAAGTACAACCTTGGCGTAAATATCTCAATGCCTTAAGTTGAGATATGAGAGGCAGTACCATTCCAGATTTCTCACCTTGAACAATTATAGCCTCATCATTCGAAAGAGGTATTCTAACGGTCTTATCCTTACAGACAATTTCAGCTTTATACTTAGATAGCCAGTCCATACCGACTATAATATCGAAACTTCCCAATTCCACTGGAATAAATCAATAAGGAATGGGTGGTCGTTTAAGATAAGGGAACAGTCTCGGACTATTCGGTTAACAAGTATAGACTTACCGTTAGCAAGTTCTATAGTATATGGTTTTGTTAGTTCACTAACCGGCATATTTTCTAAAGGTAAGAAATTAACAGATACGAAACTTCTATCGGCGCCCGTATCAAACAAAACTGAAGCATACTGACCCGAAACTAAGAATGTACCTGTCACCACATTCGGATCATGACGCGCTTCACCCGGTCCTAATACAAATGCGCGTCCCTTAGCTGTGTTGGAGGTTGATGCTTGTGCTTGGTTTTGCCTTTTCACTGTACTCGGGTTCAAATTGGGGCAATATCTCCGAAAATGTCCCGTACTGCCACATTTATAACATGTATGAGGGTTCATTGTAGATGGAGTTTGCTGATTAGATTGTTGTCGGATTGGTTGGTGACTAGGTGTTTGTGAACGACGGGGTTGGGTTGTTTGAAATTGTCGGTTTGAAGTATTCATTATTGTTCTACCACTTGGGGTATTATGCCCAATATTTCAGCTTCTCTGACATATGATCGTTCGACAATTTCCAGTATGATGAAAATTACACTTTCCTCACTTCGGAAATGACCCCTTGTATGTATCATGTTTCATGTC
Source organism: Bidens hawaiensis (assembly GCF_021521415.1). Classification (NCBI taxonomy): domain Eukaryota; kingdom Viridiplantae; phylum Streptophyta; class Magnoliopsida; order Asterales; family Asteraceae; genus Bidens; species Bidens hawaiensis. The sequence goes on along the minus strand of NW_027506173.1, from coordinate 78,007 downwards.
GAAACTGGTCATAGCATAGTCCTGAGTTGTAGGGCATAATCGTTTATTCTGAGATTTCATTTGTGTTCTAGAGGTATAACTAGTTCGTTTCAAACTGGATGATTCTCCTGGAACTCTTAATACACCATTTCTTGTAAGGTCAAAAGTAACGATGCTGGCTTGTAACACGGCACTCTCTAAAGTTGGGTGGGCTGCAGAATAGACTATACTTCTCACAGCTGGGGTTAGTCCCCAAACATAACGCTCAATGCGCTTGGATTCCGGAATAATTGACCATGGTACCAAACGAGTCAATTCAACGAAACGATTTGTGTAACTTCGATGATCAGTGCCTCTCATTTCCAAATTCCAAAGTTCGTGTTCTAATTTCAGGATCTCATCTCTTGGGCAAAATTGTTCTAACATAAGGGTTTTTAATTCAGCCCATGACATACGATTAATGGCATCTTGTCCCCTTATTTGGACTACCGTGTTCCACCACATCAGCGCTTGGTCTAGAAACATACTGGTAACAAATTTGACCACGCGGTTCGGTGGACACTTACTGATATTAATTTCTAATTCGGTGTCTTCTATCCATTCGACCAGTCCACCAGGTCCTTCAATACCCTTAAACTCAATCGCTTTATATAATGGAAATTGTTTGTATGAGTACTCCTGACACGGGGGTTCTCGGTTATTATTATTATTATTAGTCGTGTTAACAACCGGTACAGGGTTCGAGTTCGGGATATTATCAGGGTGCACAACAGGTTCTGGGTTCCCAGTGACATTCATAGTTGGGTGAGTGTTATTATTATTTATGACATTGTCAGTATTCACCGGGGTAGTAACACCCGGGGCTACATTAGTGTCCGGCGGAGGTGTATTAACAGTGGCCGTGGTGGTGCTCGTAGGTTGATTAACAGTATTGTTAGCACGTATGCCTGCAGTGACTTGTGTTACAATTGTTGGTATCACTGCTTGTAGTTGACGAGCAATCATTGCGGCCACTTCCGCCTCAGACAAAGGGTTTGTTTTCTTCGGGGCCATTCTATAGAATAATCAGTTATATAATAATCAATATCGTTTCACTATGATCAACACAACTTTACGATATTACACCTTCACAACACATAACTATGCCAAAGAGAACACGTTTGTATTAATTATAATCATTACTGTACATATGCATCCAAAATTAGCGCATAGGCTTAACCTGGTATAGGCCAGCTCTGGTATATGCGTATCAAAATTTGTCACCAAGTGACAAGTAGACTTAACCCGATAAGGGCCAGTGCTTGAGATAGTACAAAACCACAAACAACTCCCAAGCCAGCCCAACACGCTGTAACAAAATGCTGCTTGGGATATCAAAAGACTATATACATGAGACCAGACTACTGGGTCCTATCCATTCTTTGTGACATGGAACCACAACCAAACCACAGCAGCCACTAGGGCCGCATTAACCGCTAAACATGCCCCCAGTAGTATCATCGCTCGATCCTGACGCCCGTGGCTGTCAACACTGGATCTTTGTACAATTCTGATTCCCTGCTGCATATACCTCATGTGATCATACATATCGTGTCTATGCTGGTTTAGGCTATTTATCGTATGTGAGTGTTCTAAGAGCTGATCAGTTGCTAAACCAAACCATGCTGAATCAGAATAACGAGGTGGCTCGGGTACCGGGACGGGTAAACCCCAAGTAGGAACAGGTATCTCTGTTACCCGTACACGCGATGTTTCTCCCCTATGGTACGTAGATCGAGGTGGGGAAAAGGTATGCTCAGGTGGACGCACTGAAATGCGAGCAGTCCGACGGTTTCTAATAGTGGGTGGAGGTACTGGTGTATGCTGTACGGGTGGAGTAGGGGATCTGGGTGCTCTAACAGGTGAACGATAAGCACTAGTAGCTCCCTGTTCTACTACATTCCTAGGGGATTCCCTAGGAGGGTAGGTGTCACAACGGTAACCCGATAAGTCGGGTTGGTCTGGGGGTACCTCGCGAGGAATTTCCGCGTTTACACCTTCTCCTATCTCCTCTGGTTCCTCCTCAGTTTCTTCCTCCGGATACTCTTCCTTCTCCTCAGGCCTTGTTGGTAGGGTATTAGGTACACGATCAGTGGATCTTGGCATATTCCTTCACAATGGTTAGTGATAAGAATAATATCCTTCTGTATTAATCATAGTAAAATACATGTAGGTATTTATACACATAAGCACAAATAATCGTTTATATCCACAAATATTTATTTATTATTATATTTTATACACATATGTTGCTGTTTTTACCTATTCGATTGTTTATCGACTTCTTCTCGAATTTCCTCGTACAAACAAGCCTGTTATTACGTTCCGGACCATAATAACCCACTTGTCCATTCGCGTTCATCGCGAGAATCATTCGTGTATATTATTTAATATTATTTTATTCCCAGAGTTAATCGAGCCTACGGTTATCTTAGGGTATCCTAAGGGACATCCTAATTCTTTATAACCAATGGCTCTGATACCAACTTCTGTCACACCCCGACTAGGTAGTTGCGGAAGCGTAATACGGGAATGTAACAGATAATACTGGTATCAACAACATTGTTTATAAGGAAATTCATAACTAATTTACATCATAATACATGGGTTGGTACTAAGTTTACAAACTAGATGTGAAAAACACATAACCGGTTTACGAGCTTCTTATATAGTATTACATCTGCGTCTATTCACAGCTATTCAACTTTCCTCCTAACACCAAGCATGTAAGCAAATCATTCCACTTTTGCTTTACCTGAAAAGCATGTTAAAACGGGTCAACTACGTCTAGTTGGTGAGTTTCAAGTTTCACGAGTATCAATGAAATCAGTATACGAGTTCGTAAAGTTTACAGTGTGTATGTATATATGTCTGTGTATGATGTATTATACTAAGCCACAAGTGAAACCGAAACGAGCTAAAACACATGGCCTCCACTGCCCATGCACTCCCGTTGGCATTTAACAGCCAATTTGCCCCATGTATGTACTATGTCTAACACCACATAGCAGTATGTAAATATAATGACAATGTGCAACTGGTTTTACATATGTTCCGGCTTACCCCACCGGCTCTGTCACAGTTGGGTTTGTCAAACCGATAGTACTATCCACACGCCACCGGCACGAAGTTAATCACTTGTGTTTGTGGGGACTTGTCAAGTGTTAGTACTTAGATAATCCACATCATCACACGTTTTCAAGTATAACAGTTTATGTAAACATGCTTTTCACCCCAAAAGTTCGTAACACAGTTTAGAAAGTGGGGGTCGTGAAACTCACCTTATCGTAGTTCGCACGGAATTTACGTATCAAATAGTCAGATGTCTCGTTTATAGCCTGATTCCTATAAACGGTATCGTATCGTTAATACTAGTACAGTGTTCCAGCTAAATCGGGCTGTATAGATAATCTGGGTATAGCTGTTAGGCCCAGAACATGACCATAGTCTTAGATTGTGACGTTGTATACTATGAAATGTTTAAAACTGGATTTGGCTCAGTTTCACCGTTTTCCGAGCCTAGCTCAGTTGATCGTTTATACGTTTCGGGATTAGGTAAGATCACACAAACTTAAGTAAATATATTGATTGATAAAATGATTTGATTTATGAAAGAATTTTAAGGTTTCAGTGTCTGGTTTGATTGCAGGGTTCGTTTCCGTTTTCATACGGGTTTGATTATACAAAACGCGTACAATCCACCCGAATTGTCCGGAATTCTCGTAAAAAGTTCGTTTTTATCAATATCATTCAAAAATATGATATTTGACCACTTTTGACATTTTGACATACCAGTCAGTCCGTTAAACACAAAACTGCCGGTTTCGTTAAAACAATTATAATTTAAATCTTTAATAAATCATAACTAAATATGTAATTACATATAAATTATGTAAATTTTTGTAAAAATACATTAAGACATGGAGAATTTTATAAAAATATTTCCAGAAATTTTATGATTATTTATTTATTTATAAAAATTCATTTAATAGGTTAGAATCATGTAATAAATGACCCGTTTATATTAAACGACCTCCGAAAAATCCCATAAATTTTTACCAAGGTCTCAATGTGACTACATAGCCCCTACAAAATTTCCAGAACCTAACTCTTTTGACAAAATGCCTTTTTGTGTGTTTTTCGGCTGTTAAAACTTGGTTAAACCATGGCTGCACAAACCATACATAGACATTTCCAATGATTCCCAAACTTTACCAGTGATCTTACCATCCCATATCAAACTCCAAAACCAAGTTTCATAATTTTTCAATGTGTTTAGCTATTTTTCCCAAATAAACGCCCATAAACGGGAATAAATTCACCAAATATTCTCCGTTTATCGAAAAATTACCAAATTTGAACTGGGACTCATTTATATGATCCCTAATGTCCCTGCAAATTTTCACATGCTAACAAAAAGCAAGTCACAACCTAATACTAAACAGCCCCTAAACGAGTATTACGGGTTTACCTTGTCGGTTTTCGATGAATTTTGCTAGCTTAAACGACTTTCCGGGTCTCGGGTTGCAAACTCAGTATATCTACATATCATATAACATCAAACCAAGCATAAATCATCCATGTAACAGCCTTGATAATTAGGGTTTCGGTTTTGGGTTCAAACCGAACTTTCTAACCGTAAAAACGTTGTATTCATGTTCTAATCCGCGTTTTTGACCAAAAAAGTATATGTTCCAGGTTTGTAAACATGTTTAACATCAAAACATAATTTTACTTGATTTTTAGGGTTTTTGGATGGTTAAACATGTTTAACTCTAATCAAAACATGTTTATATGATAATCATATGGATCAAACTTTGTTAAAACTTGTTAGAATTGAACCTTACCTTAGGGTTTTTGAAAGGAGGTTGAGAGAACAGGGGCTGGAGCTGCTGGACTTGAAAATGTGTTGTATGTTGTATTGAATGAAACAAACTTAGGAATGAAGTTATATAAAAAAAATAATGTGTAGTATGGTGGGCAAATTCCGATCGGGATTTTTAAATGGCCCTTAATGGGCTGTTTTGGCCCATTACTCCAATCACACAAGCCCAAACATGAAAAGGCCACTTCAAGTTTAGTTCGGGTTCGGTTTTTCGCAAAAAAATTAATTCGGGTGTGAGAAATAACGTAAAAACGTGTGTTTTTCAGCTTGTTTTTGTAAAATAAGAAAAACGTACTGACTCGTTGTAAAATTCCAAAATATTTTCACGGATGGCTTAGAACATGTCATATAAGTGTTTTATAAATCTTTTTCGGCTTAACGGATGCTACAATGCTTGTTTTGATATTAACGATTGCTTTTAAGCTTATAGCGTATCGATAAACGAAACCTTTTTCGTTTAAAGAGTTTTAAACGTACCGAGGCCTAAATATCAATATGTTAGCCTCTATAACATATATATAACTCGTATATGACCCCTCAGTATGTATACGGGTCATAATTAGTATCGGTCGGTTACTCGTTTAAGCACTACAAATTAACCGATTTGTCGTTTACTTGTTACGTAAAGAATATAGTGTACCCCGTTTTGTCATGAATGTCACAGCTATGGACAAGGTTATCCGCATTAGCGAATGCCGTCCCGACCAAGCTGTGGGTTATGCTACTCAGTCATTCGTAGATGAGGCTATGTATTGGTGGGAGAGTGTGGAACAGAGGAAGACCCGTGAAGAGATCAAAGAGATGAAGTGGGATGATCTGAAGGAGTTAGTGATGATGAAGTTCTGTGCTGACGCCGAGGTTGAAAGGGCGGAGATGAAATTCTTAAACTTGAAAGCTGGGACAATGACACACCGTGAGTACACCACCGAGTTCAATCGAATGTCCAGGTTGGTGCCCGATATGGTCAACACTGAGGCAAAAAGGATCAAGTGTTATGTGAGGGGATTACCACAGAGAGTTCGCATGTTAGTCAGAACAAGTAAACCTACTACTTTCGATTCTGCTGTCGAACTCGCAGAAATGGTTTATGCAGACTTGGTTGCGGATGATGTGGTGGTGGGAGATGAGAAGAAAGAGAAGAAATGGGTCGCTCCTGCTAAACGACCCGGTACCCAGATATGGAACCCTAAGAACAAACAGCCGAGAGTTTGGGAGAACAGGTCGTGCAAGACTTGTGGCAAGGCGCACAGTGGTGCGTGTAGGTGGGGAAAGGGTTCGGATACATGTCATAAGTGTGGAAAGATACATGCCGGGGAATGTAAATTTGGGTCGAATGTTTGCTACAAGTGTGGGAAGGCAGGTCATTATGCTCATGAGTGCAGTTCTAAGCCTGCATGCTACAAGTGTGGTAAGACAGGTCACTTTGCTTGGGAGTGTACCGAGAGTGAAGCTGGAGGTAGTGGAAGGAAAGATGCTGATCAAGCCAGGCCAAGAACTAGAGCCTACATGCTGACTCAAGAACAAGCCAAGCAGATTCCGGATGTTGTCACAGGTACGTTTCTCGTGAACGGTGTTTCCGCTACTGTATTATTTGATTCGGGCGCAAACAAAAGTTTCGTAGCCACACCATTTAGTAAACTAGCTAAAATGAAATGGTGCCGAGTGTCTGAGACCCTTATAGTAGAAACCGCTAGTGACACTTCGGTTAAATTAACAAAGATGGTTAAGAACTGTAAGATAGAATTGGAGGGACATGAGTTCCCGATTACCTTGTACGTTATGACCTTGGGAGGGTTCGATGTGGTTTTGGGTATGGATTGGTTGTCTGGGTTTGAGGCTCAGATAGTATGTAAGAGTAGGATTATAAGGTTAAAGTCATTGGATGGTAGCGCGGTAACGGTCTATGGTGATAAGGAAGGTTCCTGGCTTAATGTCATTTCGATGATAAAAGCTGAGGGTTTACTAAGGCGAGGGTGTGGTGCCTACCTGGCGTATGTTGTCAACGCTACGGCCGAGACGAAAGAAATGAAAGAAGTTCCTATTGTGCGCGACTACCCAGAAGTATTCCCTGAGGATCTTCCGGGGTTGCCACCGGAGCGAGAAATAGAATTTCAGATAGATTTAATACCAGGAGCCCAACCTGTCGCGAAAGCGCCTTACCTTCTAGCACCGTCTGAGATGAGAGAATTGATGTCCCAACTGCATGAACTCCTAGACAAGGGTTTTATCAGACCGAGTGTTTCTCCGTGGGGCGCACCGGTTTTGTTTGTGAAAAAGAAGGATGGAAGTATGAGAATGTGCATAGACTATCGTGAGTTGAATAAGCTTACGGTAAAGAATAGATATCCTTTGCCAAGGATTGATGATCTGTTTGACCAACTGCAAGGTTCAAGTTGGTTCTCACGAATAGATCTCAGATCAGGCTACCATCAGCTGAAGGTGAAGGAGGCAGACATCCCTAAGACAGCGTTTCGAACGCGGTATGGACACTACGAGTTCCTCGTAATGTCATTCGGTCTGACAAATGCCCCTGCAGCATTTATGGACATGATGAATAGGGTGTGTCGGCCGATGTTGGATAAGTCGGTTATCGTCTTCATTGACGATATATTGATTTATTCAAAGAACGAATCTGAACATACTGAGCATCTGAGAGAGGTATTGGAGACTCTGAAGAAAGAGAAGCTGTATGCCAAGTTTTCGAAGTGCGCATTCTGGTTAAGGGAAGTGCAATTTTTAGGTCACGTGATTAATCCGGAGGGGATAACCGTGGACCCGGCTAAGATTGAAGCGATAACGAATTGGAAGACTCCGCAGAATCCGACTGATATACGAAGCTTCCTAGGGTTAGCTGGCTACTATAGGAGATTCATCGAAGGTTTCTCCAAGATAGCCGCACCGCTGACCGGTATGACCCGAAAGTCGATAGTATTCAGTTGGGGGAAGTTTCAGGAGGAAGCCTTTGAAGAATTGAAGAAGAGACTCACGCAAGCTCCAATCCTTACTTTACCCGATGGCGACGAGGATTTCGTTGTTTGTGCTGATGCCTCGCATCAAGGGTTAGGTTGCGTGTTGATGCAACGAGGGAAGGTGATAGCTTACGCGTCTAGACAGTTGAAAGTCCATGAGAGTACTTATCCGACGCATGATTTGGAGTTAGCAGCTGTAGTGCATGCTCTTAAGATATGGAGGCATTACCTGTACGGTACTAAGTGCACTATCTATACAGATCATAAGAGTTTAAAGTACTTCTTCGAGCAGAAAGAATTGAACATGAGGCAGAGAAGATGGTTAGAATTGATAAAGGATTACGACTGTGAGATTAAGTATTACCCCGGTAAAGCTAACGTGGTCGCTGATGCGCTAAGTCGTAAGAATGAGGAAGTCCTTGCAACCGTGAAGTCATACAAGTTGATCATGAACTCAAGTCTTTTTGAAGAAATCATCAAAGTGCAGTCAGAAGTGTTAGTAGACGAAGGGTTAGTAAAGAAAGAAAGGATTTATGGCCAGCAAGATGAGTTGATGGAAAACACTCATGGGGTTAAAACTAGATTTGACCGTATGTGGATTCCACGCCATGGTGATCTTAGAAGTCGAATCTTAGATGAAGCTCATAAGTCAAGGTACTCAATCCATCCTGGAGCTACAAAGATGTACCAAGACTTGAAAAGAGATTACTGGTGGCCAGGAATGAAGAATGATGTAGTGGATTATGTTAGTAAGTGCTTAACTTGCTTACAAGTCAAGGCCGAGCACCAAAAGCCTTATGGGAAGATGCAACCGCTAGAGATACCTGAGTGGAAATGGGAACACATCACCATGGATTTCATAACTAAGCTACCTCGTACAGCTAAGCAACATGATACCATCTGGGTGATTGTGGACCGTTTGACCAAGAGTGCTCACCTTCTGCCCATACGAGAGGCCATCTCGTCAGAAACGTTAGCAAGCTTGTTCATCAAGGAAGTGGTAACCAAGCATGGAGTACCGTTATCGATCGTGTATGATAGGGATACACGGTTTACTTCGAGGTTCTGGAAGAAATTTCATGAAGCTATGGGGACGAGGTTGAACATCGGTACGGCGTATCATCCTCAAACCGATGGACAGTCCGAACGGACGATCCAAACCCTTGAGGATATGCTACGTGCTTGTGTTTTAGATTTTGGTGGAAGTTGGGATGATCATCTGCATCTGGCAGAGTTCTCCTATAACAACAGTTACCATTCAAGTATTGGTATGCCACCGTTTGAGATGCTGTACGGTAGACGATGTAGAACCCCGGTGTGTTGGGGTGAGATTGGTCAGAAGGAAATGGGAAGCATAGAAGTGGTTCAAGAAACGTCTTCAAAGTTCGATCAGATCAAAGCAAGAATGAAAGCCGCTCAAGACAGACAAAAGTCTTATGCAGATAAGCGGCGACGACCAATTGAGTTTAACGTGGGTGACTATGTGATGCTCAAAGTCTCGCCTTGGAAGGGGATTGTCCGTTTTAGGAAAAGAGGAAAGTTGAGTCCGAGGTACATTGGACCGTTCAAGATTGTAAAACGTGTGGGTGAAGTAGCTTATAAACTGGATTTACCCGATGAGTTAGAAGGAATTCATTCAACCTTCCATGTTTCTCATCTGAGGAAGTGTCTAGCTGATGACACGTCTCACGTGCCATTGATGGATATTGAGGTTGATGAACAATTGAACTACATCGAGCAACCGATAGAGATCGCTGATCGCAAGGAAAAGCAGCTTCGTCACAAGATTATACCTTTGGTAAAAGTGATATGGAAACACCGCAAAGGATCGGATGCTACTTGGGAAGCGGAGGATGAGATGCGCAAGTTTTACCCTAGTTTGTTTATGTAATAGTTAGGTTTCGGGGACGAAACCTTTTTAAGGGGGGAAGACTTGTAACATCCTAAAAATTTCAATGATGAATAAAGGAAGTTATGTTTAGTGATTTCGCGTAATTAATTAGTATCGGGTAGGGAGCGGGTCTTGGACGTGGATTAATTGAGATGGGTTAAATAAGAATGGGATTTCAGGGATATAAATACCCCCAAAATCCCAAAAATATCTTCATTTACATCTATTTCTTCACACACTCAAAACACACACATTCTAACCGATCAAGATTCGAAGCCGAGACCCGAGATTTTGTTGATAGATCTGAGTTGGTAAGGTAAGAACAAATCCAACAAAGCTAATATTACTGAAAATGGTTAGGATTGGATGGGTTAACCGGACCCGAAACCCAAACTGCCCAAATCGGACCCCTAAAACATCGATTTTAGGCCGATTTGATGGTTGGGATTTGTAGGCGCCGATCATACGATTCCGTGGGTACCAAAATCGAGTTATTTGGCTAAGAAACGAAGGATTTATGGGCAAACAGATCTGCAGCGCGATAACTTCGCCTGCAAGATTAAGTTCGCCTGATGAACTTCGCCTTCAAGCGTAACTTCGCCTAAGGATAACTTCGCCTACGGCCAAGTTCGCCTATGGATAACTTCGCCTGAAGCCAAGTTCGCCTAAGGATAACTTCGCCTGAAGCCAAGTTCACCTAAGGATAACTTCGCATGAAGCCAAGTTCGCCTAAGGTTTAACTTCGCCTAAAGCCAAGTTCGTCTAAGGTTTAACTTCGCCTGAAGCCAAGTTCACCCGAGGTTTAACTTCACCTAAAGTGAAGTTCGTTTAGAAAATAAATTAAAAACCTAATGGAAAATGTGTTAAGACAGTTAATGGAAATAAATTTTTTTCCAAGCTGACCTGGCAGCTCGACCCCAGCCAGGGGCTCTGCCCCTTAGACCCTGCTAGGGGCTGCCGCCCCTAGGCCCCGCTGCCAGGGGCGCTGCCCCCGGACCCCCGTTCGTTGTGGGTAGTAATTAAGACTAGAAAGATGTTATAAGTAGTGATAGTTAAATTGATATGTATACTTGTTATACAGTCAGCCGTGCACAACTGAAGAAAGGGATTACGATCAACGGAGAACGTAACCGTGTTCAGGTGAGTTTCTAGCCCCATTTATGTGTTACGTTTTCGGGGCTGTGTGCATACTCAATATGTTTGTTAATACACTTATCCTAAGAGATAAGTGTATGCCTTATGTGGATAATGTGAAATGTATGAATGATTGCTTGATGGTACGTGAACGATCTTCGGATATTGCACGTACTGTCAGGTTGTAACGCTATGTATAAGGTAAGTATGTTATGTATGTTTATGTGTATGAACATGATAGAGATAATAGAAGAAAGAAATGATAATGTATGGTTGTATGGTTACGAAAAGGGTACCGAGCCCTAATAATACTCGAGGTATGATGTATGGTTGTATGGTAACGAAGAGGGAATCGAACCCTACTAATATTCGAGAACTAGGGAACCGAACCCTACTAATATTCGAGGAAGAAGGGTACCGAGCCCTAATAATACTCGAGGAAAGAGGGTACCGAGCCCTAATAATACTCGAGGAAAGAGGGTACCGAGCCCTAACAATACTCGAGGAAAGAGGGTACCGAGCCCTAATAATACTCGAGGAATGTAGGGCGTAATGCTCTTTATAACATAAGATATGAAAGTAAGTTAATACAAAAGAAAGTAAGAAAGTATGAAAGTAAGAAAGTATGAATGTAAGAAAGTATGAAAGTATGAAAGTATAAAAGTATGAATGAAAGAATATAATGTTATGTGAATGGTATGATTATGTGATTATCTAGAACTCACTCAGCGTAGCTGACTTTTAGTATGCACGCAGGTGAGTAGGATGAGGCAGCTCGCTTGAGGAGACACATGGCACTGAACAAGAATCTGGCATCTGAAGACTTATGATGTTTTAATTTAATGCTTTAATGTTGAAAGACAAAGGATGTTTTGAGACAAGTTATGAATTATGTAAAGTTTTATGAAAGTTTTATTTTCCGCGTAAATGTTTTAATTAACTCTGATATTTAGAACTGTGTTTATGAGTAAATCCAACACGAAAGTAGGGCTACCGGTAACGGGGCCTTACATCGTCATCATCAGAGTCTCCTCCAGCACTCTCATTATCACTCCCTTCTTCCTCCTCTGAGCTCAGCTCAGGTACAGGCATAACAGCCAAATCATGGTTTAACAACCATGGCAGAATTTCCAATGGAATACTTGCATCAAAATTGTTAGAAACACCAGGATTCTTTATTCTCTTGTATGCATCGGGATCTTGCAGTTTGTGGGTGGTTCCAATTGTTGGTAAATCATAAAGTGTGCTATTAAATATGATCTGCAGGAATCTCGGGTACTGTAAAAATCTTTTGCTTTCTGGTTTCTTCAGATTCCCCACTAGCCCATCAAAAATCATCTTGGAAAAATTAAATGGCAGATCAAAAATTGTACCAACGGTGGCATTTGCTAGATCAAGGCTCATCAGAGTCCATGATCCCTTTCTTGGAGCAAATCCATGAATAATGTGGTGAATCAGAAATTTGTACAGCATCGGAAATAAACCCTTCTGAAACTGTCCCTCATGAACATTTCCTTGATACCCCATTGTTTCTCTGAAAATCTTCAACAGATGCTTTGTATCGAAGCTGATGTGATTGTGATCATCGTCATTCAGTCTTAAACACCTTCTTATCATCCTTTCAGTAATCTGAATCTCTTGTCTGGCCACGGTCGCCTCGATTCGTCTTTCATTACCGTCTTCAACAAGCTCTGCTGATCTCCAGAAATCCAAAGAGTGATTTCTGTAGATAATCGGGCATTCAGTTAGTGCAAAGCTAATGTTTGACCGTGCCATCCATAGGATCATCCGAGCCATAGGTTCATTCTCTAGTGTTACTTGAAGTAGTGTGCACATATTGTGCTTTGGCTCAAACACATACTTCGGCTCGTTGTCTGCCATATCTGTAAAACATAAACAAACATATTCAAAGTGAAATTAGACCTAAAGTTTAAAACTTTAGACAATTTCAAGTTATAAAAATGAAGAAGAAAGATAAAAATCTTCAAGAACCTGTTCTTCGACAAATTAATAACCTAAACACATAAACAGAGTGTTAGTACTCGAATACATAATCAAGTCACAATCACAATCTAATCGTGATCGGAAAACATAAAATTGCATGCTTACCGAGTCGGAAATAAGTGGCTGATAAAAATTAGGGTTTGGATTAATCTTGAATTCGATAAGTCGGTTAATTTTCTTAGTAAGAGAGATTTGCAGTGGAAGGAGAGAGATAGAGGGAAATAATGTAGAAGAAATTTGCCTAAGTCCCTCTTTTATACATTTTGAAAGTGGGTTTTAAATGCTTTTTTGTCTTCTTGTGAATTACTAGCTGTCAACCAGTAACATTATCCACTTGATATATTAAAAACATTTAATCTCATTTAAAATCATAAGACCTTACTCGAAAAATTAATTAATCCAAAGTCTACTCGGTCCTCTTCCACTAACAAACCTTACTCAGTCAAACTTTACTCGAAAAATATTCATTTTGAATATAAAGTTTGCCCGAATACTTCTCTATTTAAACCTTGCTCGATCAAGTAAATTAATTTAATGTTTAAGATATAATGAAGAAAGCTTACCCGAAATACTTGATTTCTTGAGAAATAAATCACAAGACAAATAATCAAATATAGTTATCAAATAAACATTCTTACTAAGAATCAATTAAGATCCTCCAAAAATTTCTCAAATTCAAATTAAAACTTATCTAGCATGAACCCTAAAAATCACAATCACTAACATATTCAAACAACGTATTCATTCAAGTATGAGTCTAAACAATTTTATCATACTAACTCACATATTCAATCAATGCATTCATTCAAGTATGCTTGTATGAAAATTGTGCTCGAGCATTCTTTCAAATGTAAAGTGTGCTCAGACAATAATCTTGTGCTAAGTATACTCGAATAACTTTCATATAGTACAAAGTGTGCTCGAAACCAAATTCTAGCAGACAGTGTACTCGGAAAGTTGGGTTTTGAAAATTACCAAGTATATTAAAGGAACACAAGTGTACCCGAAATATAAAGTGTGCTCGGTAAACGAAGTTTGCCCGAAAACACTTGTAATTTCAAAGAAATCATATACAAACATATCAAAGAGCATGCTCGACATGAAATTAAACACAAACATTTACGTGTGCTATAGTCTAAAATTTCATAGAGCTTGCTCGAAGATCCTAAGTTAGCATAATGCTAGCTAGGATAAACACATTCAGACATCAGGTATGCCCTTGCTCGAGGGAACTTATCATATCAAACCATACCCGAAAATGACAAACTTAAACAGTAACATTTAAGCGTGCCCGGAAAGATTAACAAGTCTTTCATAACAACATATTCACTCAAAGCTTACTCGGTACACTCACTTAAGTGCACAGAGTTTGCTTGACAACACAATCAGCATATTACATGCATAGCTTACTCGAAGCTAACATATAACATGCATAGCTTACTCGAAACAAGAATTTCTTGTTAACAGTTAGCTATTTCAACACATAATCATCTCAAGACTTCAAGCTTGCTCGGAAAGTGAGTGCAATAGTGCAAACATTTCAAAGCATGCCCAAAAATCATAATGTTAGTCAAAAATGACTAAGCTTACTCGGAAAGGTTGAAAGTTGTCAAACCTTACCCAAAACAACATATTCACACATAATCAACTGTTCTGTACTCGGAAAGGTTATAATTCAATAACCTTACCCGAAAATACATATTCAAACAGTTTGTGCTCGAGAAGGATTAGAAATCATCAAACCTTACTCGATCTTACATATTCAGCCTATTTTAGGCAAAATGCAACACTTTTTGACTTAAACCACTTTTCAAAGACATTTCTAAGTTATGTATCATTTCAGAACATAGTTTAAGAGCAAATGGTGCATTAAGAGATCAAATTTCAGTTATACTTCATTTCAAAACAATTTCTTTTATAAACTGAAAAGATCTCAGGAATAGGATCATATTGACTAAGTAGCTATTTCATTACTTCACTCTCAGCATTATTATGACAACTTAGATAGGTTAACAGCAGGTATAAACTTAGCATGATTTTCATCTCTTTGGTGATATGATTAAGGTTCAATTTGAGCATAATGCAATAATGGTCAACACTGTGCTATGATGCCTCATATCTCTTCTCAAAGCTTATTTGGCTTTCCCCAGATCACCCCAATTTGACTCCAACCTCCTGTATTTGGTCAAAAATAGTTTCTTATGACAGAACTTATTGTATTTTTGGACTTTTTATATTCAAACATGTATAGAGGTTGAACGTTGGACTTACAGTTAGCAACATGCCTTTCATTCAAGATGAGACAGATTTTGCCAACATCTTTGTAGTTCTTGTTGTAACCCTCTTGTTTGATAAAATATTTAAAACATTTATCAACTTTTGGTTGATTTATTCATTCTTCCCCTTATTTTTGATATTTTCTCAAATTTTCTTAAAGCATGTTCTTTGTCATATTTAAAAAAATGTTTCATTTTGGTTGATCAAATAACAACAGGCTTGTGTATGACTGGGTAATCACTTTTCTGCCATATCATTCGGAGAGATCTATCTTGAGACATGCAAAACAACTATGCATCTCCACATAAAGATTAGCATATTCATTATGTTTATATCACCTTAGATTTTACATCATCATGGGAAAGCAACCATACATGTTAATGACTATACTAAGGCCTTTTTAGCCTATTAATTCCATATGATCAGCTAAGTAGTCAATGTACTATCATTTCCCAAGTATACAGTTTAATATTCAATCACCCCAATACCTCTTCATTGTCAGGTTAATGGCTATCCTGTATTGACCAAAAGTGATCAACAGGACCAAACATACATGTGAATATATGTCCTGTCAAAGTCAGAGTTATTGACATAGTTTTAAGTGAAGGAATAAGAAACAAGTCATAATTGCCCCAAATGCATTCAGTTTTCAGGTCAATGGCTATCCTTTGAATCTATAGAGATTTAAGGACCAAACATACACAAGTGCATGTCCTTTCAACTAGGCAAATGACATAATTTTCAGCAAAAACAACTGTTTGAGATCTTTCCCTTTAAAAATCCTTCCTTTAAGCTTCTTAAAAGCTTGAACTGAATAATCTTATCATATCTCTACACCATTAATCAACTTGCTCATGTTTTGACCAAAATCTAGTATTTATGCAAAATTCATTAAAAATTTCATTGAATCACATAATTTTGACATAAAACATATTTTGACACAAACAGTTGCATCTCATACTCAAATCTTAATCATTCTATCATCATTAAGAAAAAACAGACTGTGATCTCATTCAATGTCTATTCTACCTTAACAACTTCAGAAGATCAGATTAGGATCATATTCAAGTAATCATAAACATGTGATTACTCATGACATTATATGAGCAATTAATCTCACATAAACAGATCTAATTACTTATCATAACATCAGATCAGTTAACAAGATAGTCAAGTATTATCATCAAAATCAACCAAATTGCACAAGTAGTCACTCAAGTACCTATCAGTTAACATCAAAGCAGTGACATAATCAAAACATATTAAACAACATATTCAGCAACATATTCAGCAACATATTCAGCATGTGTGACCTCTTTTAAAATATTCAAGTAGCTCATAGAGGTACACAACTAAGCACACATCCTTAATCAGATTTCATCAGAGTTGATCATCCCCAGGGCTTTCAACAGAAAGTTGAACCTGGTTCTATCAAGTGGTTTGGTGAATAGGTCAGCCAGATTATCACTTGTATCAACTCTTTGCATTTCAATCAAACCCTTTTCACTACAATCTCTGATGAAGTGATGTCTGATTTCAATATGCTTAGTCTTAGAATGTTGCACAGGATTCTTAACAGTAAAATATGCAGCTGTATTATCAATCAGAATAGGGGTGTTTAGAAAGTTCAAACCATAGTCCAGCATTTGATTCTGCATCCAGAGAACTTGTGCACAGCAGGCAGATGCAGCAACATATTCAGCTTCTGCAGTGGAGATTGACACTGTTGTCTGTTTCTTGCATTGCCATGACACTAGCCTTTCACCTAAAAACTGGCATCCCCCTGATGTTGACTTTCTACTCATATTGCATCCATCATAATCACTGTCTGTGTATGCGATCAGATCAAAGGATTGATTCTTTGGATACCAAATCCCTAAGTCTGATCTTCCCTTCAAATATCTGAATATTCTTTTCACAGCATTCATGTGGGAGACTTTTGGATTTGATTGGAACCTAGCACATACACACACAGCACACATGATATCTGGTCTTGTTGCAGTCAGATACATCAGTGATCCAATCTTGGCTCTGTATTCATGTTCATCAACTGGCTCACCCTTTTCATCAGCTATCATCTTTTCTTTGGTGTCCATTGGAGTTGAAGCAGCCTTGTAATCATGACAGTTGAACTTATTTAGAATGTCCTGCACATACTTAGCTTGGTGAATGAAGATTCCTTCATCCTTTTGTTGAACTTGTAGTCCCAGAAAGAATTCATTTCACCCATGGAACTCATGCTGTATTTGGACTTCATCACCTCTTCAAAAACCAAACACATATTTTCATTTGTAGATCCAAAGATGATATCATCAACATAGACTTGTACAAGCAGCAAATCTGACCCTTGTCTTTTGTAGAAGAGTGTCTTGTCTATGGCTCCCCTTGTGAAGCCATTTTCAAGTAAATGAGTTGATAACTCATCATACCATGCTCTAGGAGCCTGATGTAAACCATAAAGGGCTTTGTTTAGCTTATACACCATGTTTGGATACATGGGATCCTCAAAGCCTGGTGGTTGAGTCACATACACTTCTTCATCAATCTTTCCATTAAGGAATGCAGATTTGACATCAAGCTGGAATACTTTAATGTTCTTTGAGGCAGCATATGCAAGAAAAATCCTTATGGCTTCCAGTCTTGCAACTGGTGCAAACACTTCCTCAAAGTCTATCCCTTCCTTTTGAAGACATCCCAGTGCTACAAGTCTTGCTTTGTTCTTAATCACCAAACCCCTTTCATCCCTTTTATTTCTGAACACCCATTTGGTTCCTATTGCATATCTGTCATGTGGCTTGTCTACAAGATCCCATACATGTAAATCTCTGAACTGGGCCAATTCCTCTTGCATTGCCTCTACCCAACTATTGTCTTTTAAAGCTTGAGCAATATTCTTTGGTTCTAATTGGGATAGAAAGCAAGAGTACAGACAGATGTTAGCTATCTCAGAATGACTCATTGTTACTCTTTCATGCAGGTCACCAATGATATTTCCAGCAGGATGATTCTTTTCAACAGTAGGAGTTTGTATTATCATATTTGTAGACAAATTTATGTCAAGATTTGTTTCATTGATTTCAGGTTCTTCAATGATCAAATCAGCTTCTGCATCATGAAACTCTGGTGCTTCGTCATTGGTTTGTCTTGAAGTGGATGCACCATTGTTTCCCAGATTCAAACTTTGAAACAAGTCTTGGAATCTTGTTGTTGTTGCAGCTTCTTCATCATTTGTTTTGTTGCCTGTGACACTCCCATTATGAACATGATCATTTTGTACATCACTACTATCTTGACTTGTCATTTCCTGATCTTGTTCAATGTCATTGTTTGTGGAGCTATTCACAAAAGTGTATTCTTTTTCTGTTCTAGCAACTTTCTTCCACAATTCTTCTAAGTCCAGTTCTTTCTTCTTATTTTCTTCAAGTACACTGGTCTTGTAGAATGTTTCATCAAAGTCTTCAGAATAAATCTTGAATGACTTTTATCAATTTTTCATGATCAAACAGCCATGTTGCACCACTGACTGTGTTGAATTGATTCTCATTAAAAATAATGTCAGATGACTCTATTACACTCATGTGATCTTTCACATAAACTCTGTAAGCCTTTGAGTGAGTAGAATATCCAACAAAGAAACAGTCTAGTAACTTAGTTTGAAACTTGTTCAAATAGTCTCTGGTGTTCAGTAAGAAACATTTGCAGCCAAAGGGCTTGAAGAACTTGATGTAAGGCTTTCTATTGTTGAAAATCTCATATGGAGTTTTATCATGCCTTTTGTTCACAAGCACTCTGTTCTGAACATAACAAGCAGTATTTATTGCTTCAGCCCAGAATGTGACAGGTAAGTTAGCATCAGCCAACATGGTTCTTGCAGCTTCTATTAGTGTTCTGTTTCTCCTTTCTGCAACACCATTTTGTTCAGGAGTTCTTGGAGCTGAAAATTGTTAAAGTATCCCTTTCATAGCAAAAAATTCTTCCATAACTCCATTCTTGAACTCAGTACCATTGTCACTTCTCAGCATCTTCACTTTCTTATTCAGCTTGTTTTCAATCATTGTGACACAGCCTTTAATCAACTCAGCAGTCTCATCTTTGGTACTTAGGAAATAAACCCAAGTATATCTTGAATAGTCATCAATGATTACCAAACAGTATCTTTTCTTTCCAATACTTGGTACACTCACAGGACCAAAAAGATCCATGTGAAGTAACTCAAGTGGTTGATCAATTGAGTTAATGAGCTTTTTCTTATGAGTAGACTTGTGTTGTTTTCCCTTCTGACATGAGTCACAATGATCATCTGACTTAAATTCTCTTGTAGGTAAACCAATCACATGTTCACCCTTGACCAGTCTATTCATATTCTTTAAGTTCACATGACACAACTTCCTATGCCATAATTTAGACTCATTTTCAGTGGCTTTGGACACAAAACATGCACCACCTCTTGAAATAACATCTTTCATATTCAACTCATACAAGTTGCCATTTCTTGGTGCCATCATCATAATCATGTCAGGTGGGATCACAAATTCAGGTTTTAAGATGAAACAATGAGAATCATCAAAACTGACTTTGTAACCCTTATCACACATTTGAGATATACTCAACAAATTGTATTGTAGTCCCTCAACATGAAAGACATTGTCAAAAGACACCTTCCCATTTGTCAATATCCCTTTACCCACAATCTTTCCTCCATTTTCATCACTCCCAAAGGCAACTGGACCCTCATACTTCTCTACATAATTCACAAGTGACCTCTTGTCACAAGTCATGTGCCTAGAACAACCACTATCCATATACCATATATCATTCAATGGAGTGGCCTGTTCCTGCACAAAGAGAAATTTGATTAGTTTGGTAATGAGATGCAAGCTTCTTCAACTTGCAACTTATCAGTGTCAATTTTAGTGGCAGCTTGGGAAGTGAGTGTAGTAGGTTCAGGATCTTCATGAGTGATCTCCAAGTTGTCTGAATGGTCAGTTTCATACCCACACTCTCTTGGTGTCTTGACAAGTGAAGGTGAATTGTCAAGCTCAACTGAGGCAGTTCTCTTTTCTTGTAAGACATAGTCCTTAGATTCTGAGAAGTCTCTTACATCAGTTACAGCTTCAACTTTAGCTCCAGTTCTGGGTTTCCATGTGAAACCTTGTGGTTCATATCCATGTTTCAACAAGAACTTTTCATCACCAGTGAGTACAGCTTGTTTCTTTCTTTGATATACAGCTTTTCTTTTTGAATTCTCATTGCCTGATGATTCTTGTGACTCATCAGACTTGACTGAATGAGTATTCTTGGTGAGTTTCAATGACTGGTTTTCCCTTATCACCTGCTTTTGCTTCTGAGGTGATTTACTTCTTTTCACATTTTCAGTCATATGCATCTTCTTCTTTGTCTCACCCTTTACTTCAACTCTTATCTCTTTTCTATTCACATTTCCCTTTCCCAAATACATTGCATACTTCTCTTTGTACAAAACAAATTCTTGACCAAACTTTGTTCCATTTGGGACATGGAAAGGCTGAAACTTGAGTCACTCATTACATGAATCAGTATGGTGTCCATATTCATCACACTTTCTACACAACACCTTTCTTTTGAACATCTCATGTTCTTGTGGTTTCCTGAATCTTTCACTTGGTTTGGGCTCTCTTACACCAATTGCCTTTTTGTTTTTCAGATTGTCATAATCAATTGAGAATGGTACAAACTCAGCCATTCTGATGTCATTTCTTTCCACATTCCCTTTAATAAAGACAACCTTTTTCAAGTTTAGTGGTTGATCATCTTCATTCTCTCTATATCTTGACTTCCTTCTTTCATATTCCTCAACAGTCTCTACCTCTCCCACATCAAAGTCTTCAACACTTGAAAAGATAGGATAAATAGGAGTAAAATATTCTATATCCATTTCTTTCTTATTTACCTTCCTTTTCTTGTTCTTTTCTAACTTCTCCAAAAACTTTTTGCTTGGAGGTCTGACAGCATTGTAACTCACATTCTTCTTTTCAACAATGTCAAACGAAACATGTTCTCTCTTAAATTGCTCATTCATTCTTTTCATTTTATGTGTAACTGGAGGATATTTTGGAAGTTGATCAACAGATTCAGGCTTTTTATATTTTCTTCCTTTTTCAGCAGCTTGAATTTCTTTTTCAGTGATTTGATCACTCAAATCACTTAGATCATCTTGATCTAATTTATCTGAATCAAAGTCATCTTCAGAGACTTGAACTCCAATTGACTTTTCCTCTTTCATTTCTTTCTTCATAACAAATTTACCATCTTCACTCACCTCAACATTTTTGTACAAATCTGCAACATCTTCTTTGTCTTGAAAACACATCTTTGAATTGTTGTAGATAAAGCACTTCTCTTTTCTTTGTCAACTTTAGGCATAAAGTTGTTGTTGAATGGTGGTGGAACAGCCTTGTACTTTCATCTTCTTTTACTTTATTCAGAATTCCACATATGTTTCCAGTTGAAACTAAGTTCTTTAGGAATTCATTTTCAGTTTGCAGCTTTGTATTCAGCACCTTTTCATCAATCACCATCTTCTTCAACCCACTAATTTCTGTTGTGAATCTTGTCTGAGCTCTATAGCTATTCATACAATCCTCTTCCAAACTTTTCATTCTTTCCTCACTAACAATCTCACTTGCCTCATAAGCATTGATAATGCTTTGCTTCTTAAAACACTCACTTTCCAACTTACCAATCTTTTCTTTTAATTCATTGAGAAGTTTAGGTAAATCAACATTAGGATCAGAATGTACCTTAGATGAAGATGCAGAGTCTATGGCCATGAATGCCACATTAGCTCTTCTGATATCATCTGCTATATCTTCCTCATGGTTACTCCAGTCAAAGCTTCCCTCATGCTGAGTAGTTACTGCCACATTGCCTTGATTTCTTGGTTGATTTTGGTTTGCTGGAATGTTTTGAGATGCAGGGATTTGAACAGTTTGATTTTGATTGTTGTTCATTTGATATACTTGATTCTGATTCATGCCCTGCTGGTTGTTCATCTGAGGCTGATAGTGGTTATTAAAATTGGGATTGAAGTTGTTGTTTGGATGGAAGTTGTTGTTGTTGGGATTGAATCCTTGGTTATTGTTGAAGTTCTGCTGGTTGTTGTTTCTATGCACATTCTGCTGGTATTGTTGTTGGTTTCTAGGCTGTTGGAACTGATTGACTTGAAAGTTCCTTGGCAAATTGCACTCTCTTGCAAAGTGTCCAGGCTGTTGACAATTGTAGCAGATAGCCTTGGACTTATCAAATCCTATTCTCTCATTTGGACCAGAAACTAGTGATCTACCAGTTCTGTTGTACAGTCTCTTGCTTCTTAATGCCAACATTGCAGCTTGCCATTTGAGATCCATGTCTTCAAGGTCATCAGCATCTATTTGTTCCAAATCATCCTGCACTACACTTGTGTGAATCATGTTTTTGGCCACAAATGCATTGTAGGACTCAGTGGACATAGACATTAGGGCTTGTGCCTCACTCCCTTGAACATGCCCTGCACCAGCACTTTGAGCATTTCCATTTCCCACAGAAACTGAATCATCATCAATCAATTGAACATTAAATCTCTGTTGACCACTTTGATTGCTTGAACCACCTCCAATGAAAGACCTAGCAGTCTCATTGTTGTGATCACTTGGTTCTTCAATGATGGGAATTTGTTGTTGATTCTTTGTTGTAAGATTCCCCATTGGAGCAATTAAAGCATTTGACACATTGAAACTTGGTTTATCTTCCTTGATCATTTCATTCTCAATCATTTCAAGTTCAGCAGCTTGAAGAAAAACATACTACATCATCCAATTTCAATTCATTGAAATTTTGCTTTTGAATGATGAATTTGCAAGCAGTATACCATTCTTTTGGCATTGAGTTGAGCAACTTTGTATTTAAATCAAAGTCAGTCATTACATAGTCAGTTGTTCTCAACTCATTCACAATACTCAGAAAACGTTCTAGTATTGACTTCAACTTTTCACCATCTCTATACTTGAATCTTTCTAACTGTTGCTTCAGTCTTTGCTTCTTAATGTTCTTCAATTCAGTGTTCCCTTCATACATCTCAAGGATTGCATCATACATTGCCTTAGCAGTTTGATGATGTGAAACCTTTGTGAGGATTTCCAAAGACAGACCAAGTTTGAGCATAGCCAATGCCCTGTCATCAACCTTTCTCATTCTCTCTCTAACAGCAGCAATAGCGTTTGCATTAGCACCTTCTTCAACTGCAGCTTGTGGTCCATTCTTGATAGAATTCCACATATCCACATCATTATAACAAACGGCAGCCTCAAAAAGCACTTTCCACTTGGTAAAGTTCTCCTGACCATACAATCTAGGTATCTTATTAGTAGACACCTCTTGTTCCTCATATCCAGACATTTTCTTAAAACAAAAGTTAAGCTTTTATCGAAAATAAAGTAAAATAATCAGATCTGAGAATAAATTCTAAGATCTGAGGTGTCTGATATGAATAGGACAAGATTCAACAATAAAAATCAAAGCTTTAAGTGAAATAAGGAAAAGAAAACACCTAAAACTTGTAGATCTGGAAGAAAAATGAAGAACAGAGCCTCTGACGTCACAAATCAATCGAATAGTGCTCTGCTTACATCATTCTTCTTCAAAACTTAATCAGCAACAATCTTTCTAAAAATAGCAGCAGCAAGCTCTGATACCACTTGTCAGGTCGCGCTTAGAATCGGATCTTAATCAATCATGTCATAACTCACACAAATTAATCGTGTTGACAAGAGAGTTAATGACGGGTTACTAAGTTTAGAAAGATGACCGTTTGTTAAAGGCGGAATCAATAACAAACATACGGTTGCAATGAATATTCAAAATACGAGGACACAAGAAGGATCCACTCAAAAGGTTTCCATTTATATAACGTTAATCATACAAAAGGATAATCGATTTAGGGTTTAGGAGGAATCCTAGGACAGCCGTCACACACACAATATTCTCTTCATTAATGTGTCGGTCTTATCCACTCGTATATTCTGTCTATCTCCTCTCTGGCGGCGTGCCCTAATTATTCTATTTATAGCCCTGCCAACCTAAGACAGGCTGTCATTCCTTCTAGAAACCCTATCCGATAGTACATACTCAATTTACATATTCAAAAATATACTAAGTGTAAAACAAGTCTTCCGGGTAAGCTTTTCATTAAACTTCAGTCTCCGAGTACGCAGTGTACTCGGCCTTCCTTCAGACTTGGTAAACATAGAAGTGTACTCGGAATCAGTTTCCGGGTAGACTTTACTTAGAGAATATTTTACCAAGTAAAATATTCACTGAGCAGACTTCAATCTTCTTGGACTTATCAAACTTTGCTCGACAAATCCTCACGAGCAACCTTGTTCTTTTATGATCCTGTTCGGCTCTTTGTTAGTTGAATAACTTATTTGATAAGGCGTACTCGGGAGTACATACCTTACTCGAGCAGAACCTTACTCGATATAACTTAGAGATATTCCATCAACTCATCAAGTATACTCGGACCATAATTATTAAATAATACCTTGCCCGGTCTTCCACTTACTTGGCTTCTTGGACTTGGTTGACCATACCTTATTCGGAAGAGTAAAATACTTGGTCTTGAAGAACAACCCTGCTTGACAAAGTGAACCTTACTCGGATATGCCAAATAGATGAACCTTACTCGGAAATCACCAAAAAGCATACCTTGCTCGGATATCCACTTAAGAAGATTCTTTGAAGTAAACCGTGCCCGGAAGGCAAAATCTCGTACTCGGCTAAGTAAAAGCTTACTCGAAGGTCCAAGGTGTACCCGGATTCAATACTTAGCAGTTTCTGAGGAGGTTGAGAAGATTCCAATCTTCAATATTCTTCAATTAGGTCAAATCTTCTCATTTGGGTCAAACTTTTGACCCAACAAAACGAAAAGATTGCCGCTATGTTGAAATTGCGGGAAATGAGTAAAGAATACCAATCTCTCAAAGCGGTCGGGTTACACGAAGAGACCGCATTATTGCAACGACAACGAATTGAAAAAATGCGCGAATATTATGAATATTAGTATTTTTTTTTAATTATGTTTTTTTATATTTTTAGTTATGTATTTTTTTTAGTTATGTATTTTTTCGGTATTTGTTTTTAATTTTAATGCATTTTTATTTAATTATTAAAATAAATTGGTTTTTATTTAATTAGTTTAATTATAAAAAGATATAATAAAAAAAAGATATTGTGGGCCCAACTTGTAGCCCCTACACCATTACACCCCAAAAACAAATTTCCACTCCATACTGACTGGACGTCACGTGTCACAATTCGCCCACAATTGTAGCCCCTGCACTACACATGGCCTTAGCAACCTTTTTTTTTCTTTCCTTTTTTTAATGCAGACCATTTTTTTATTAAATTTGTATTTACATGAAACTGAATTGTCTGATTCTTAATCTTAATCTTAATGCTTGAACAAATTAAATTGGCAGCTAAATTTTGTTTTAAAACATTAAGACCTTAAGAAATTTGTAGATTGTATTTTTGATAAACTAAAATAGGAATTCCCACATTTATTTATTTATATACTTACAATTTTGGGTGAGTTGCATTTTTGGTGGTTGTACCTTCTGCATCAATATACTATCTTAAGTTGACTGTGATTGGACCGCACATGCTACCTGTCCTTTCACCCACCCATTCTCATCGCTAGCCATCCTAAATGCCCTGCCTGCCTGAATCTATTAACCAACGTCAACTTGGATGGCTCGACACTTATTTCCGAAGCTACCTCCGTCGCCGCGAAACTTATCGGAAAAAACAAGCTAAATATTCGTTTACATTAAGTTAATCTCATATCACTTTTTAGAATTGAGGTTATAAATTCTTGGTTTTAAATGGTACGATGAGACTGAGGTCGAACTGATTGATTTTGTCAATTGTGGTTTAGAGAGAGAGAGGAAAGTGATGGAAAAGGCATAGTACGGTTTGGTAACGGAAAAATGAAGCGTACCTATAGATCTTAAAACGGGATTTATGCCCTTTCTTTCTTAAGCAATGGCCGTTCCAATGTCTACTTATGGCAATTTTTTTGAAGGGGACTCCAACTCTATTTTGAAGGTTTGTTCTCTAATTTTAATGCTCTTGCATCTTTGATCTTTATCTTTCTTTTGTAAGATTGTTTTTTTCTTTTTCTTTTTTTAACTTTACTTATTCATAGTTATATATTATGATGTTTGTTACTTACACTTCACTTTCTGTATCAACACCTATGGGGCATTGTTGTAATTAATTATATACTGTATCATTCTATTGTAAGGTTCCCTAACCTTAAGTTACATCTGGTGGTAATCATCAACATAGGTTTTATACAATTTTATGAGATTTCATTATTGTTTTATGAAAGCACTAAAATTTATGAGTTTTTTTTATTTTTTATTTTTGTAATGCATTACATATGATTACATACTATATTTTATGTGTTAATATATCATACCGGTTTTAAACCTTGAGATTAACTCATTTTTATTCGCCTTTTTAGTAGATCGTTTAGCTTCAACTCATTTGATCCAGTAGAAACAACATTAACCTACATATTCGATGACTTACAAGCTGTATAAGTTAAATATAACACAATTCTCGAATTAAAAAATCAGGGTACTTGGTGATTTGAATTCTTGAGAAAAGTTGACTGATTTAACATGTGCTTAATCATGGAAATGGTTGTCTTGCAGGTTCACCAAAGGTTAACGGGTTTCAGGTTCCATATTCTTCAATCGAAATTACGGTTTGTTTCGTTTCGTTTATAATTTACATTTTGTTTATGTTGAATCTATTGCGGCATAGGGTAGAGTCGTATGAATTTCCGTTTTTGGTTTTCACTAGGTTTGTCAAATATTGAGAATGAAGGTCTGAGTCCAATTTTTAATGAAGCGAAGTAAAAAAGAGAAACTTTAAAGACGAAGATGATGGTGATGTTGAAACAGGCGGATGAAAAAGGTGCGTGCCTGTTGAGTTGCATTAGCAGTTTTGTTAGTGCTGTTAACCAACTTGAAAGTTCCACATTGACCTGTGAAGACGTTGCAAGTCACTTGCAGGTGTGTTTGATTTCAAACTGATAAGAATACTTGGTAAAAATTTGAAGTATTTTGTTTGCTTGGCAAAATCGATGGGTTTGGCTCAAATCGGATTGTTCTAAATTAAAAATGATCTTTTTGGTTCGTGTCAGATGAATTTGATGGGTTCAGGTCAAAATGGGTTTTAGTCAAACGGGCTTTAGTCTTATGTATCACTTATTTGAATGACCAACAGTTGAGCATAGCACATGCATCATATAATATTTTAGAAACAAATGAAGGCATTAATTATTGATAATCTTTATGGGTTTGGTCGTGCATGTCATCAAGAAGTTATTAATAATCTTTCGCAAGAGAAGTGGCTTGGCAATTGAGAGGAATAGAGAATCTTCATATTTTGTAATTAATAATCATGGCTGTCACAAGCAATCCTGTTATGCAAACTATACTGTACATATCATCATGTCAGGCTTAAATATGCAACATATATTAGCAACAAAAATATGGACCAAGCGCAAGATGTTTGCGCCCCAACACTTAAGTTGCTAGCCCAAACACGCCGCAACGTGGCGGGTAAACCAAATAGTTGTTGAATAAACGAAGGTATAACCATAATATTTGGCACCTATGAAGAGATAAGATCTATGCCATTACCCTTGTAGTATGTGTGTGTTTATTCGATATTAGGAACATATAATATCCAATGTTCTCATACCTGAACCGGACAGCTTACCGGGTCACAGTTCGGACCGACCCAGGAGGTCGGACAGGGCATCGACCCCATATATAATATACAATAATAATAATAATATATAAAAAATGAAATCCATACAAAATTAAGATAATGCATTGCGTTTACATACTTAGATCCATTATCACAATCCATCCGTTTAACAAGCCCAAGTGTCTAGCCCACTTAGTGTTAAAGATCCAATTAGTAACACTTGAAAGTTAAAAGGGGATAGGGTTTCGTCAGTTGCCTGTGCGTTCTTCTCATATGTGTTTCCATCTTCACCTGCATATTCTTCCCATATATATTTCTTTATATTTCTTGAGTATTTTATAATTTAGATGTGTGAAACAGCAATAGACTTAATCGATTGCTTGGTATTCAATTACACATTTCAGATTCGAGTTCATAACATCGCTTACCAGATTTAAATGAGTATACAACAAAACAGAGGGGATAATTTCTAATTATTGATCCAAAAATTAGCTTACAAGCACTCAAAACTAAAATACTGGTTTGACAGTGGGGTCACTGGGTCGGCCGAAGAGGGTCTCGGTCAGACCGGCCGGTTGGTTCCGGGTGACAAATGAAAACATTGATAATATCTTCTGGTTCTTGATTAGAATTTTTTTTTTCAAAATTGAAAATTACATAAGGGTGAAATGGTTTGTAGGAAAAAGAAAGAGTTGTAATGGTTTTTAGGAAATTTGTCATTTGAAATAACGAATCTCAAATTATATATAGGGTATGTCAGTTTGTGTCAGGTGAGGTGGACAATTAGCTTTTGTTTTGCCATTTGAAATGACGGATGTGGTACTTTTATTGTGTGTTCTTCCATTTTAAATGGCGAATGCCACATTTTATGATATGCCACTTTAACTGGCGGTTCACGTGTCCCAAAATAGCTTATCCCTATATTCAAAATGTGCCATTTGAAATGAGAAGTGTTGAGTGTCGTTTTGACATCCGTCATTTCAAATGACAAGTGCTTACTGTACTTGTATTACCAGATTTGACATTTGATTGTCAAGTTCAATGTCTCATTTTTCTTTTATATATATATTAATATATGTATTTAACATTTATTTTTTTTACATTTATTAATATATGTTTCTTTTATATTTATTAATATATGTAAACATAGGCATTTAATGTCTCTTTTTATATTAATACAATATGTTTTTATTTTATTTATTAATCTTTTATATTAAAAATTATGATTAGTATTATTAATATTAATTGTTTAATTTATGATATCAATATTATTTTTATTAATAAATGTAATATTAATTGTGTTCTGGCATTTTT
Organism: Bidens hawaiensis; assembly: GCF_021521415.1. Lineage (NCBI taxonomy): Eukaryota > Viridiplantae > Streptophyta > Magnoliopsida > Asterales > Asteraceae > Bidens > Bidens hawaiensis. Next base: position 48,714 of record NW_027506173.1, on the reverse strand, counting down.
TTATAAATGATTTTTTTTTGATAATGTTGAGTTCTGTTAGTTGAAATGATAAGTGTTTTGGATGAAATTGTTATATCTATTAATTAAAACCAATACTATTTTTTATAAAAAAAACCCATACCCAATGGCTTAACTAAATTTTTTTATATTTATTAATTAAAGTAATACCAATCTACCTATAATAATAAACAAAAATAATGAAGATGATGTATCATCACCATATTCAATTTAGGTTTAATTTTCCTTATGTTTTCTAATCTATACTCTCCTTAATCAATGCTATCCATAGGTCATGAATTTAATTAGCATGACCCATTAGTTGTAACCCATATAAAAATGCATTTAATGTAATTTAAATTACACTAACTTTACTAACTCATTACAACTAATTTTACTATTAGATATAGAAAGTTTCACCATGATTATTTATAAAACATATACATTATTATACAAACTATTGAATATCTATAATAGTTTAAAATCATAAAATTATTAAGTTAATTAAATAATGATTTACGAACCATTATCATATAATTATTAGTGACCTATATTTAAATAGATATTTAGTTCTGTGTGTACTTTAGAATTTCGTTGAATAAATAAAATATCTTTAATCTTACAATTTGTAAAACACTATTAGAGGTTACACAGTTATTTGGTTGGAAGAGAGCCTACTTATAGTTTATATTTCATAGTTTGTAAACAACACTGTTTGGGGTTACATGATTATTCATAAACCTAATACTTTTGTCACACGTATCAATGTTGTCAAAGGATGATATGTGGACATCCCTTATCATAGACTTTATGACATTACTATTAAATCAATTTTGTTAAGCATATCAATGTTGTCAAGGATGATAGGATATTTTTGGATGATTATGAAATATTAAGTAAACCATTGAGATTTGAGTTTATTATGATTGTCAATGATTGATTTGTGAATGTTGTTTTGAGCTTTTAAATACAACATGAAGATATTAAGTAATTGATACATGTTTTGTGGGTTTAAATGTCTAATTTATAATCTATTTAGAAGGGGTAATTTGTGTTATGTTTGAATCAAATGTATCACCTTGTGTGTATAAACCATTAGATATGGTGAGTTTGTTACCACAAAACAATTATAGAGATTAGAGTCTTTACCTAACATGTTGCAATTGTGACTTTTCATGTTTAATCAGGTTCGTGACTTTATATAGGATATTATGGCATAAGGTTTGTATATAATGTTAGATAAAGGGATTTTGGATGTTCATATAGCATAAAAGGAAAGAACTTTCGGTGTATTTTCTACCGAATGAGTCAATGAATTCGGTTAAATCTGGCCAACTTAAAAAAATGAATTCGGTTGTGGTCAAAATGGGTTTACGTTGAAACTGGCAACCTTTTGGTTTTGGTAAAACGATTCGAGTCAAAATATGTTTAGGCCAAGTGGTAAGCAACCTTTAATCGAAGTTATCAATAACATGTCAAATGTTTTTGATACAAAGAAGTATTTCTAATGCATTTTTACCATACTCATGTTCTTTGGTTTACCCTTAAGTTCTTAAAGAAATTATTTGTTTCAAATAATTCATTGTATTAATTTACACATTAACAAATCCCGTGTAATACACGGGTTCAAAAGCTAGCTATACTAATAAAAGAAAATAATGAGGATGATGTGGCAGTCCCACATTCATTGTTGGCCTAATCTCTCTTCTCATTCATCCTACATATCTATGGGTTATGAAGCAAAACCATATTGGTAAATGGATTATAATTTTCTTTCTAATTCTCTAATATATCATCTCATTCATCTTAATTATTCATTGGTCATGGGTCAAAATAATTTTGACAAATGGGTTATAGTTCCATTTCTAATTCTCTAACTTCTCATCTTATTTATACTACATATCCATAGTCATGGGACAAAACAATTTTGAGAAATGAGTTATAATTTCTCTTCTAATTCTCTAATCTCTCATCTCATTTATCATAGTTATCCATGGGTAATTTGTCAAAACAATTTTTGCAAATGTTGTATATAAAAAAATCGAATTTGTAAATTTGAGATTATAAACTTCTTATTGTTTGTACTATATATTTTATCTTCTTTTTACCTATAATTTTGTTCATTTTTTTCAGATAATGAATCTTTTTATTTTTATATTTGACAAATCCCGTATAATACACGGGTTCAAAAGCTAGTAATTATTATATATTATAATTTTGAAAGTTCTTACTTCTAAACACACTTGTTCTCACTGTCTCTTTGAAAATGTGCTATAAGTGTTGTAAGTATTGCATAGATTGTTGTACACTGTCTTCATACATCTCCTTCTTCCACGTGTGTTCAACTTTACAGCTGCCCACTTCTAACTTTAATACGTAGTTTTACGGTTTACTGCTCCCAAGCTTAGGTTATGTCATTAAATCACCACCGTTCCTCTTCCCCACCGCCACTGCTCTCTCTCTACCCGATCATGGTCGCATCCGCCGCTGTTGATATCACTGCAGTCCTCTTCAACCACGATGATCATCACCACATCGTACAAGCATCTCCCACAATCGTTGTGTTGATGTGTGGTGACAGTCGGAAGGGGTGGAGGGGGTCCGCTGGTGGTAACGAAAGAGGTGCGGGAGGTGGTTCTCCTACTGTTGCCGAGTCCTATTTGGAAATCCTAGGTTACGGTGGTTTGTCACCTCTTTCCGCCAGCGTAATATGGTGAGGTGTACACCGTGTACTTTGTGCTTTACCAGATATTAGTTTGACATCGAGCTTAGTTGGCAATGATGGTAGTTTGCGGTTTGTGAACAATATATGTTTTGTGAACTTTGGTCTGTTTTAATTAAATTTAGTTCCAGTTGATATGTGTGGGATCAGTTGATTGGTAATTTTTGTTGGGTTTTATGTTTATCACAAGGCTATAATCTAAAAATTAATAAATATATATAAATATTTCTTCACGATTTTGGTGTTATGCAGTAACATGGGCATAGAGTACAGTAGCATTTGTTTTTTGGCGCAACGATCGACTAGATTGATTGTTAGCTGTGTAGGATCGAATGTGTAAGGCCCCGGTCCGGTGTCCTAGGTGTCCTACTTGGATGTTAAACACAATTCTAAACATGAGAGTGAATTAAAACTTTTCGCGGAATATAAAACTTCAACAATATGTTACAAAATAATAACATTCTTGTTTAAACATCATATCTTTATTCTTTAGACGCCAGCCAGCTTAGTCCATGCCACGTGTCATCCTCAAGCCAACTTCTTCATCCTATTTACATGCGTGCATACTAAAAAACTTCAACAATATATTACAAAATAATAACATTCTTGTTTAAACATCATATCTTTATTCTTTAGACGTCAACCAACTTAGTCCATGCCACGTGTCATTCTCAAGCCAACTTCTTCATCCTATTTACATGCGTGCATACTAAAAGTCAGCTATGTTAACTGAGTTCTAGTTAATCAGGCAACATACATTTCGTACACTTACTTACATATACGCATCCGAAGATACATATTATATATTTGACCTATTTACCTTTGCTTCGTACATTCATACTTTCATACATACATTCTTTATTACTTTCATACTACATACATACGTTCTTTATTACTTTCATACTACATACGTACGTTCTTTATTACTTTCATACTACATACATAGCTATCTTTACCATCTCAGATATTTGTAGGGTCTGGTCCCTTCTGTCTCATATATTATTAGGGTCTAGTCCCTTCTTTCTCAGATATTGTTAGGGTCTGGTCCATTCTCTCTTAGATATTATTAGGGTCTGGTCCATTCTTTTTCAAATATTAGTGGGGCCTGATCCCTTTTATCTCAAATATTAATAGGGCCTGGTGCCTTTTTTCCATACAACCATACATTTCTTGCCATACAACCATACATTCTTTGCCATACATGCATTATACACACACACACACATATTCATAAACATCTACATATATACTCCTAACCCTTTTTTTACATTCTTTCATCATCTCAGTATCAATCATATATTCATATATCTTTCATAAGACATTCGAATAGCATACACTTACAACTTAAGGTAAGTGTATTAACTACACATAGGAGTATGCACACAGGCCCGAAAACATAACAGAAAAAAGGGGCTAGAAACTCACCCGAGTCCTATTCTTCTCCGTGTTAACAGTAATACCCTTCCTTAGCTGTGCACGGCTAACTGTGTAATAATTATAAGTATTATTTAACAATCTTTAACTATATCATCTGATAGAATCATCATTCTAATCGAGTCACAATTCTAATCGAATGACAGTCTTAATCGAATGGTCATTCTAATCGAATGACAGTTCTAATCGAATAACATTATAATCGAATGGCATTATTATCGAATTGCAGATTCTAATAGAATGACCATTCGATTCGATTACTATGTTCATTCAATTCAATTAATTTTCTATTCGATTCGAATACTTTTTTATTCGATTACTTTTCTATTCAATTCGAATACTCTTCTGTTCGAATACTTTTTATTCGATTCAAATACTTTTCTATTAAATCAAGTTTCTTAAGGGCTTGATTCATATATGGTTTCCATTCTTATCACTTTCCAGCCTTTCCTTTCGACTCATTTTGCCCATCTTGCATAAGAAAAGAGCCTTGGTCTATAACCACGTCATTTCCTTGCATTAACCCGGTCCAAAAGTTACCCTTTTGTCTCGTTTCATTCGAAACAACTTGTTTACGTTCAAGTTTACATTTTTCTTAAATAATAAGGCCCGATTTATTATCCTACCAAGTTTAATGCAAAACCGACTTCGTTTACCTGTCCTTTTCACAAACCGAACACTACTCGTTTTACCCGAAGCGAACCAACTAACCCGTTTACTCACAATTCATTACTTTATCAATAATCTTGGCCCGTTATATCATCCTACTAATTTTCATGCAAATCCGTACACGAAAAGTAAACCCTTTTAACAAAAACATACATTTGAGGTTTATGTTCTAAATCACTCGAATAGACCAAAACCATATCAAACGAACTCGGAATTGAGTGTCTCAAGCGGCCACGGAAGCGTCTCACCCCGATCTACAAACCCATCAGCTCGCCGTCACTGGAAAACGCCGCTACAGTTGCCGGAAAAGCTAAACAGTGTCCAGAATATTCCATTTTTAGCTGTTACGGTTTTGTTGATAAAAAACCGGACTTCCTGACCTCTGATCGAAGATCTGATTGATTAAAATCTTCATTTATATGCCATGAACAGTCAGTTTTTAAAGTTGAGACCAATCCGACGGTTAGATCTCCAGGAATCGTCGTATCTTTGTAGATTATTTTCTCAAAAACGAGAATTTTGGTAAGGAAAGAATTTGAAGGCTAGGATGGTTATAATGAGATGGTGGCTATATTTATAGGAAGAGGTTAGGGTTTCATGTTTAAATTTTCCTCAAATGACACTTATTCCCTCATACTTTAGATAATTACATTTATCTTCTATAATTTAATTAAACTCAATTCCTTTAAATACCGACGAAACTTGGGATGTTACAAGTCTACCCACCTTATAATAGGTTTCGTCCTCGAAACCTTCTTAGTCCTTGTAAAAGTAATACTTCTTGTATTCACATCCTTTCTTTAGCTTCCTAACTTACCGGATTATCCTTTGTCAAATGACGTGTCGCTACGGATTTGAAGAAAGGCAAGCTTACCGAGCCATTACTTCAGGTCCGTGACTCATAAATCTTCAAAGAAACACTGAGAAGGCCCAAATCCACTTGCAGGTAAACAGTAAATTACATTTATCAAGTAAGGGTATACACATAACTAACTAACTACTGTACATGCTCAACTGTACAAACCATAGATTATATCGGACGAGTGGAAAAGAATTACTTTCAGTATACAAGCAGCAAGAAAACACTACGAACAATCCTCGTACAAGATGAATGGTGAGAAAAATATTCCTTGATGAGATTTTTATAATTTATATTTTGACCTCTCATAACCTCAATGTTACATTTTGCTCAGGTAGTGGTCTATTTTTGGTATCGTTCTGTGGGTATTTTTCTTTTGGTAGGTTTATCTGATTGTTTTTGCCTAATTACCTTTTGATGATTGTTACTTTACCTCTTAGTTATTCGTTTTTAATTTTTATTGTAGTTTTAGTTTAAGTTATTAGTTGTTTAGACTGTGAGTACATTAAAATTGTTTTATTATAACTTTGTTTTTAGTTACCTTTAGTATGTAGTAATTTTGTTTTATTCGTTGGTACTTTGGACATTTAAACAGGAAACAAGAGGCCGAGATAACCTTTGGGCTTGACATGACACATCTCGCCAGCGATGACTTGCTCCTAGGAGATATAATTGCTATCACATTCACATCAGCAACAATATATAGAGGTACACGCTACACACTCAACTAATAAACACACTTTTTGGTTTTCGGGTTTGTCGAACAGGGTGCGTTAGGTTTAGCCTTATTTTGAAATTAAGGCATCAAATTAGGTAGGTTCGTTTTTTGTGATACATATGAAGAATAATAAGATTTGTCAATGTAAAGTTAAGCAATAAATCTATGTTACAATTGTTTCTCTGTTACTATTGAAATACAGAATGATCATGAATCAATTTTTATATTTTGACTTTAGGAGTCAAACCCATGGATTTTTAACTTTAAATATGTTTTGTACTTATGGAAACAATCAAACATTATTCATTCTTTGAGATAATGGTTTTAAGTTTGAGTTACCATTTAAACCTGCAGTTGTTGGCTTGACTTTACTAGCTCTTCAATGTGACGTAATTGAGGTACTAATTGTTTGAAAATTTTATTTATCAATTTTGACTGAAGCATACGTAATTTTATAAGTGAGTATTGAAGCAAAACATTTGTTATCAGGTGAACCATAGATATTTTAGTGAAGGTCTCATCCAAATAAAGGCCTAGAAGAAAGCAAGTTTAAATTATAATGAAGGAGATTGTTCGTGAAGAAGTTCAAATACCTTCGGCTCTGATACCAATCTGTCACACCCCAACCTAAGGCGGAAATGTCGGGGCGTGAGCTGATTGTCACAGCTCTCAAGGTACTAACATGAAATATTTAAATGACAATATCTATTAATTAAATTCAATTATCAAATAAATCAAATACAAACAAGTACATAATTCATACAACAATACAAAATTTATATTTCTTGATTAAAATATTCTTCTAACTAAATTCTTCACCAAGTCTTCACCAACATGCATTAAATTTTACGATAACCTGCATATGCGTATAAAATAGAACATTTGTCAACAACACATGTTGAGTGAGTAAAACACCAGTTTAAGACACAACAATAATAATATATAGTATAAAAAGAAAGATGCAAACTGTTCCTGTGAGAATAAACAGTTAAGCCATATCACATAAACAATCAATCAAACAATCCATAAAAAAAGCAAACCATAAAAAAAGGGCTCAACCAATCCATATAAATGGACATTGGTTACCAAAGCAAGGATTAAACCGTTTCCATAAAAATGGACATCGGTTGCCGAAATAAGCAAGTAGCATTCAAACAAAGCAAGTAAGCAAATAGCAAGTTAAACATAAACTGATATACACACAAGGATTAACAGTTGCGGTTTTGAATACTAGCTAATAGATAAATATATAAGGTACGCACATGTCCCCAAAAAGGTTAAAAATAAGTAAAAAGGGGAGTGATTACTCACCTTAGCAATAAGCAAAAGATAAACGAACGCGGTAAGAACGGTAGTAAACAAGAGTTACGCTCTTCGGAAGTTATTGACGAGAAATCCTAAGTAACAATAATTGAGGAATAAATATGAATGGAATAATGAAGCTAAAACTAGATAGAGGTTCGGTATTCGATGATCGGGTACATTCTAACCAGAGTTTAATATTAATAGATTTATTATTAATTTTATTATCAAAGTTTTGTCGTAAATAATATGATTTAATTATATAAAATTATTTAAAGATACGTAAATAAATATTTATAATACTCTATGATTTATATAGAAAGATTTACTTTTAAATGTTCACTTCAAACTAAAAATACGTTTAATATATTTATATGCATTTTATTATTAAAGAAATATTTCCTTTGAATTAGTATGGTAAATAATAAAAGAATAATAAAATATATTTAATAAATTAAAACCCTTTTTAAAATCTTTATTATAAAACATCTATCGATTTTTAATACCTACCATGTGTTTGACTTTAACCAAGATCCGGAAACGTGATTTGTTAACATGCCGGGTAAATACAATAATATTTATTTAGGTTTGTTAGATATCAAAAATCACGATTTAAAAAAATAAAAACCCAAAAAGGGCCGGCCGGGGCTCGAACCCGCGCCTGAAGGCCGGCAGACCGGTATGAACACAGAGACGCACACATAACCAACTAATCTAACATATCAATTGGTTATAGTTTATAACTAGTTGAATATAAACAGATAGCTCTAAACGCAGATCATATGACAAACCCTAAGCAACTCAATCGCTCAAACGATTTGATAAAATCAGTTTTGATTATGGTACGTTTAATTAAGGTGCAAGAAATTAAACGGGTTACGGGTTTGGGTTGAACATGGATATGGATCTATGGGTATGGGGTAATTGGGTTAGATGGTATAATATTATAATAATATAGATCTTACAGTTTGATCCCTACAGTTTGAGAATGGAAACATAATAAGGTAAAACCTTAGTGTTAGGGTTAAAGTGTATATTTTTCAAAGTTAAATTTATATATAATAATTAAATATAATAATCAAATAAAATAAAATAATACTTACTCGATAAAGCGATATTTTAATTGGTAAAATTTTCCCGAACATTAATCGGGTTGAGTCAACGGATAAAAATATTATTTGGAAAGTCCGAGTTATTACATCAGGGCCTGCCCAAATGCAGACCTTGTTCAAAGAAGAACCAGGGTTATTCAAATAGTTTTCGATAGGTTTAGGATTCTAGTAATTTATCACTTGTATTCTTTGTTTCCTTTCTTTTAATATTCGTGTATTCTTATTCCGAATCAATGAAATTTCATTTCTTATGTTTTTAAATTAACATACGTAACTCATTGTCCAAAATGGCCGTGAAATGAATCGCAGGTTTTGAAAACGGTTAAGAATCGAAAAACTGAAATAGACCAAGCTAGCATGGCCTTGTCTTGATGAACACGACCATGTCGTGCATGTCTGATGGTTTTTATCCATTGAAAATCAACCTTGTTCACTTTTAACCGCACCCTTTCAAACCCTAGGCGACTTCGGGCGATTTTTAGGCCATTATTCCACCGATTTCTTGTTTCAGTCATTAAGGTATGTCAATTTATTCGTTTCAATCTCTGTCTAGGGCTATATTAGTCCCACTTTACTTTCAAATCGGATATAATCCGAACCCTAGATTAAAGTTCCACAGAATTTGGGTTAGATTAGGAATACTTAACATGTCGAAACTTAGTTTACATGGTTTAAAAGTTTAATTGGATTGATAAAGCTCAATGTAAACTAGTATAAACATGATTTTAAGTCCAATTTGGTTAACTTTCGGTTTGTGTCAGGTTCAACCCTAGTGACTAACCCATGCCCGAAACCATTTGATAAGTTTGATTAACCGAGATGATACAAAGTTTGAGACTTCATAGCTCCAAAGTTGTGCAATACACGGGTCGTGTTTCACCAAGAACAGTCGTGGTTGACCAGAAAGTCAACCAAACTTCGGGCAAACGCAGCACGAGCCGTGCCTTCCTTCTGGAACCAGATTTGAACTTTTCAAATCCATCTTTTTGACTCATTTTTATTATCCGGATGGTCCGCTTCAATGAAAATCACCCTTATTTGATATTTTCAAATAAAACTCAGGAAGAAAGGATGGCTATGAGAATATTAAAAAGCCTTAAAAGAAGAATGAAAAACTGCTTCTATACAAATGTAGAAGGACATTGAGGGAGGTGAGTGAATTCCAAAGAATGATCAACATGGTGACCACTACATGGATGAGACTATTCTCAAACACGGATCGGTCGGTAACCGAGATAACAATGGAATTCTTAGCTTCATTCAACCTCAAAATGAATCCATATCCCACCAGCTTTTATAAAGCAAATACATTAAGATTTTGATTAGGGGGGGGTTTGGCAAAACTCGGTACTTGCAGAATTCAGGGTCAATCTCGGAATAAACACAGATGAGGAGAAAAGATCATATTTGTGGTTCGTATCAAAGCACACATTCCCTGATGAAGTGGGAAAACAACACAAGTTTACATGAGAGATGCATAAAGAAGCATGGGAATTATTAACGAAAACCAATGGAGAAAACTATAATCCCAGCGTCTCTAAGAGCGCTGAATTCATTGATCCAATAATAAGATACATCCACCGTCTCTTAGGACACACGCTCACAAAACCAGGAACCCATGGAGAACTAGTCAACCTACGTGGTATATGGGATCTTATTGCATAAAAATAGGTATACATTGTAACATAATCTGCTTGCTCTGTTCTATGCTTTCAAAGAATGTCTAATCCAAGGTCGGCGTCCCTCTATTTGGTGGTGGATGGATTATTAGATTGTGTAGGACATATGGAGTACAAATTCAAGGCACATTAGGACCAACTCCCTTGCCTCTAGACGTTGATTTGGCTCCAGGATGGGAATAGTTGAGTAAATTTATGAAGAACCACGAATGATGAGGTTCGTAAACTGCTCAACCTTTATTGAGGACATGGAAAATGAAGATTAATCATAAGAATCCTCTCCCCAATCCATGTAAGCCTACCAGTATGATCTTTATAGTATAAGTAGGTGTAAGGATATGTGTAGTCAGTTATGTCAAAAGAATGTTTATTTCAAGTTGCTTGGTGTAGATGTTTTAAGACAATTTATTATTATTATTATTATTATTATTATTATTATTATTATTATTATTATTATTACTATTATGTAGGATGCCCGCTTGTAGGGCGGTATGGGAAACTATATACCCATACTTATCTTGGGTCTTTATATATTTTATGTATTATGTTTATGGTTTTGGTTGTAAATTTTATGCAGGTAGGATTTGTTTAGTACTAGAACTTCCAAACAACCGACATGAAGGCAACAGATGATAAAAATTCTTCTCGGCTCGTAGAGAAGTTAAATTCCTTTTTCGCGTCGATTCAATTTATTTTAAAACATTTCACACTAAGGACAATGTGAGATTTAAGTGTGGGGTACACTTGATCGAACGAAGTCTAAAAAGCGAACTTTTTTAAAAAAATGTTCAAAATTTTGTTTTTGCAGCAACAAAACATTAAGCTTTTTAAGTATTTTTGAGAATCCAGAAACTAAGAAACAACGAGAACCATTTGAGCAAAATTACTTCTTCTTTAAAATATGATAAAAATAAAAATATGGTTTGTAACATTGAGATTAACTTTATGAAAAATATGGCGTTTTCATCAAATCATTCTGTTTTTGAGAATTAAGCCTTCACGCAGATATTCAGAAAAATACTCATATATTGGATACTTCTGAGTGAGTCAGGTAATTTTGTAGAATAGTACTTGTCTTGAGAATTTATTCTAGATCAGACGAACGGCTGCATGTAACACCTGTAAAATTTCAATCATATTCGAGTAATTGTAAAATTTGTATATTTTTGGGAATCAAATACTTTCCTTTCGTTTCCAAGTTGAGGGGCCTTGCGGTAGTTTTTAGAAGTGGGATTAATTAACTTTGGGGTTATCACACCTTGTAAGTAGAGGGACCAATTGTGAAAAACCATGAAATTTATTATATATTGGCCGCCCTTTTCTTCTTGCGATAGGGATTTTGGGGTAACCACCCACCTACGTTTTTCTCCTTCTCTAACCAATTCAAGGATTGAATCATCTCATCCCATGTTAATATCATGGATTGGAACGTCTTTTTCATCCATAATTCGTTCGTATTGCTCCCTAATCGATCATATTCTTCATTTAGGTCAAAACCGAAGGCTGCCCAATTGACCTACAATCGGAGGCTGTTTGTTGGTGGTATTTGTTCTAATAGCTTCTTAGGTATGTAATTTACATCATAATTAAATATCATGGCCATTGTAGTTGTTTGGGTTGGTCAATTGTTGATAGTTTGAAAGTTTGGGTTTCCGAGTGTTGAAATCGTTGATTGTTGCCATTCGCGTGTTCTATGAAGGTGTTGCCAACCCAATCAGTTTGAATAGTTATATAATGATATGAGGTCCGTAGGAAAATTATTATTTTTGTTATTGGGGCTGATTTGGTTGGTAATCCTTTAATTGGGTTGTAAGGGTACGAAAACTCGTTTGATTGTTAAGTAATGTGTGGTGTAATGGATTTGTCAACCCAATCAGCTTGAGTGGTTAAATATTGATTGGTTGGCTATAAGAACAATTATTTTGATCCAAATGGGGCTAGTTCGATTGGTGGTTAGATAAACCATTCATTAGCGCGCGAATTCGACACAATCAACTTAAGGCGGACATAGTTTGTGACACGTTGTTATTAATATTAGTTGAAGGAGAGATTTGGGTAACTTAAGGATTTGGGGCCTGATGTAAATGGATATAAGGGTGGATGAGGCTTCGGGTCAATCCAATCACGATAGGATGATGTGTTGCAAAACACATAGCGTTTTATCCCGTTTTAGTGTTGTTTTGTGCATAAACCGTTAAGGAATATAACTTGTTCTTGAATGAAAGTAAATGTTTGTGTATATGATAGGTCCCATGTTGAAGAGAGCAAAAAAACGAGTTTAATGAAGAAAGAATCAGCTCAAACGGGATTCAGATGAAGCCGGTATGCGCGTTTCAAGATAAACGAGCCGGAAAACGAAGAAACGAGCACCCTGGCCGCGCTACGCGGCCAGGTGAGGCATCCATGCCCGCGCTATACGACGTCCCACGTGTCCGGAAGGCTGCCAATAATGTTCAGGAATCAGCTACCCCATCTATTTTGTCTTCTAGTGGGCATTGTGGGCTTGTTTTAACCTATTTTATATTAGGAAATAGGTGTTTAAACATATATATAAAGGGGTTATACACCCTATGAACGATTTAACATAATATTTCCAGCCACCACACCTGCTCTAGAGGAGAAACCAAGAAGGACAAGCTTACGGTTCTATCTTTTATCCTTCGGTTGTCGGTTTTGACTATTTTAACGTTTGTGAGTTCGTTTTTGGTTTTTAATCATTCAAACCTTTTGTAATCAGATTAATATGAACATGTTTATCATTTATATCTATTTTATATACTATTCATTGATTATGATTGGCTAAACCTCTTTGTTCTACCTAGGTTAGATGATTATTGTTCGGTTTTGATGAGTTAAATGGATTGTTTGATTAATATGACTTGAATTGCTATTGAAAGTTTGGTTTAATGATGAATTAGGTTGTGTTTAGTGGCTGTGATATTTTTGGTTTTATCTCATAATCTCATACTTCGATTAATTGAATTGGTTTTGATTGATAGTTGTATGTTCAATTCTTTACTTTGTGTTTAGAGGTTGATTGCGGTAGGATCAACCGTAGGGTTTTGTTGAGATTGTCAATTGATATATTTCAGTGGGTAAGCACCTTCTTAGAGACTGAGAGGTGATAGGAAGTAAAGTCGTCTCATTGCTTTTACTTATTAGGATTAGGATTGTGCGAGAGTGGGTTCGGTTCTTGTCGGGTTTGGGTTTATGAGAGATTAG